>NC_051160.1:169391359-169445088 GCF_013339745.2 Dermacentor silvarum
AGCCGCGGCGGCCGCCAATGGGCTCCTGTAATGAGGAGCCCACCTAGTGAGTGTGAGAGGTGGCCCCCTCCGGGCCACCTGAAGCTTCCTCCGTGTGGATTCAATAAAGTTTTTCAAACAGACAGACAGAGGCACCGGCAACAGTCACCAACGCCACGCGTATTCGGTGCGAACGCGGGCAAAACGCCGATGGTGTCGACAACAGTTCTGCGCGTTGCTGGTGCTGCTGCATGTTAAAGTTTATAGACCTGATAAACTACTATTCTTACTCCGTATAGCTTTACTAATTTGCTATCGCAATTGATGCTTCGCCTTCGGGTGTAACTGCGACATTTTTTTTGTACAGTTGCGTTCAGTCATCCCAGCGCCGATTCACATTGAGTGAAGTCAAATCATTGCCTTTTGCACATACATCTTCAAACATTGACGAGTGTCTAAAGGTGTTTGTTTGGTGGAGCTCGGAGCAGCGCAACGTGAATGATAAGGGCAGTCACAGCTTCCAAGAACGAGAGCCGTTGCCGAGCAAGCGCGCTCGACCCACTAGCGTTTTGATCCAGTAGCGCTGAACCTACTGGCGTCTCTCTTCTTCGCTACAAGTGCAATAAAGCTGTCCATTTTTATCTGCACCTAAAAATAAATTTTTTTTGCGAAAGTAGGAAAATATGCATAGGATGTTTAAAAAAATGTTTGTACTCATTTCGGCATTTAAAAAACAAACCAATAGCTTTATTGCACCGAATGGGCTTTTGTGAACATGCTGATGTGAATATTTATAACTCATGCGTAATTAATTTGGGGTTGACCGTTAGATGTTGTCAAGTCTTGTAATTTAAAAACTATATTATATGGCTTAAAACTGATTTCAGTTATTATATCAGCATAAGAAACTACTCATGCATGCCAAATTTCATCAATTTATTCTTATAAATAAAACAAGTCGGAGTAGCTTGCACTAGTGGCGCAAGGCTAAAGACATAACGGTGCTGATCGGTTCCTAGCTGGTACCGGCTATACGAAGTGATGCTAAGTTATACGAAGTAATGCCAAGTGTTACGTAGTGATGCAAAGCGATGCAAGGCAAATGCCAAGTCGCACCGCTACAGTAATCGCACATTGCAATCGGCGTCGACGCTGGCCGTCTCACTGAGCAGCGCGCCGCGATTCTTGGTGAGCGGCTTCCTCAGCAGTGTGAACCTTCCTTGGTGTCCCCATGTCTATGTCTGGCGTGCCGCCGCCGCGCACCGGCTTTCATACGGAACGAAGGAGCGCATGCACAGTTGGCCGTGACGTCATGTCTGACTCGCGGCGCATGCGCAGTAGCGCGAAGCTGGCGGGAGCGCGGTGGAGCCGTGTCTGTCGGGCTAGAGTGTACTAGAATATGGTCGAGTGGGACGAGCGGCTGGGGCGGCGCATGCTTTGCAGTGAGGCGCCCGACGTGGAAAAATACTGGGGCGGCGCTGCGGTCGAAGTGGATTGGGCCGCATCAAGGTCGCGCCGTTGGAAACTGCTGGCGATACTGCTCGGCAGGGTCATTCGTACTACTTCGCGCGCTCGTATTTGCGTTCAGACCGATCAAATGGAGTTCTTAATTGTATATGACATGTATTTATGCCTTAAGAAAAAATTCCTTTCCTTTCTATTCTTTATTTATTTTTTATTATTTTCTAATGCCGCTCGGTGATTGCGCGTGCATTGCGGCCGCAGTGTCGGCTTTCATTCTACTATGTTATTGTACGGTTCCCTTTGGAGAAAACAATTTTACTCGTTCTTCAAGCAACAGGTACCTCTCGTGTGTATTGTTGCGCATATAGTCTTCTATCAGTAGGTCTGACGAAACGGAGACGAAGCAACATATGTAACCTTCCTGCTTGCCGCTTCAAACAAGTAAAGCATATCTGCCCCATCCGGCGCCTTGTACGTTGATTTACGGGAAGCACTGGTATAGATAAAAAAAAAAGATTAAACTGCAGTGCAACATTCCATTCAAGTTTCCGCCTTTCTCGCGTAAGAGAAGGCGGAGTAATTGGTACGGGGTCATTTATTGCAGTCGGACCTCGAGCGCCGAAAACGGTTTTAGTTAGCCATTCTATGCTAATTTTGGGCCGTAAGCCGTACGTGTAATTTTTTTCCAGTCGATACTTCAAAAAAGAAAATAAAAAAGCCTGCGCGGTAGCCTAATTAGTGCCTATATCGTGGATACGGCGTTGCGCTGCTAATTCTGGAGCGCGCGGGTTCAATCCATGTCGCGGAATTTGATGGGAACGAAATGGAAAGAGACTCGTGTACTTCTATTTACGTGCACGTTAAAGAACCCCAGGTGGCAAAAACTAAACCGGGTGTCTCATAATCATATCGTGGTTTGGCCACGTAAAACCCAAGAATTTGCTTATATTAAAAAAAAGAAAAAAAAGCAGGTGGCTGCGTTCTTCGGCTTATTTCTGGGGGTGTAAACAACATAAATTATTCTCGAGTCTGATTTCCGAGAAAAACATGTTACGTTTATCCTACATTTCATGCGTAAATGTAATGCCGTTTCCAAATGTATGACCACTCAACTCTGTAGCGTTCAGTTATCCGCTGCACTATCATAACGACCATAATGAAACACTTAAAGGAACGGCATGTCTCACATACACATAGAGATATGTGCAGATCTGTTGCGTTCGTTGAAAAAGATAAGTGTGGTAACACATGGGGTACTCAGTTTTAATTGGTTTCAAACATGGTGAGACTGTCAAAAATTATTGTCTGAATCAAGTTAGCAGATTTACAGGCTGCCCCAAAATGGGGCGTTTATATTGAATGAGAGCTAGGAACTTGTTAAGCAGGACTTATTAACACCCGTCCGTTAATTCTCTCAGGAATTAACTGCGCCTCTGCGCAACAGCCACGACTCTCCGGCAGCAAAATTATTCGGAGTAGCAGTCCTCACGTGCATGCAGTCACTCACCTTTGAGATTTCAATAGTGCTGTTATGGGTTACATTCGAACGGAAATGACTATTACGCGTCATACAGTATAATAACACTTGCACACACACACAAACGCATATATATATATATATAAGATGGTTTTGCCTGGTGTGAATACTATTTCTGCGAATGAGATTGTTATTTCCAGTATTTAATACATGTGTTCCTTACTGCAAACACGTGCGCTTATTCCGGTCGGAAGTTCTCACTTTTTCAATTATTGCATTTAGAATAGTTGTTATTTTTCCCTTAAACACACACACACACATATATATATATATATATATATGTCTGTGTACCCTTTGATTTAATTACCTAGAAATGCATTGGTCATTCTTCGCGCCACGCAGTTAATAAGCCTGGTTTATTTCACTATACTATTGTTTTCTTCGATCATTGTCCCTGATCAATATCCACCAACAAGAAGCGCGTGTAAAATGACAAGATATCAATAATAACATTTTCTTACGTAGCCTTCATGTTGCGGAGATACCAGTTACTTTTAGAGGACAGTGGTAAAAACAGCAGTTCACCTGGCTAAAATTACATTTTGCACCGGCCGTCAAGAGTCATGGGCGCACCGAAGCAACTAAACCATTAAAAAAATGTACTGCGCAGAGGATTCTGCGAGAAAAACTGGGCGTGCGCCAGCGTCCGCGTAGCGAACGCGCGCTCGCTAGCAGACGACGCGCTTGACAACGACAGAAAAATTGAAAACGTCGCGTTGTATAATCTATGCCTCAAATATATATGTTTGGCAAAATTGTGTAAACATAAATTTGCAGTTGAAATAAAGCGCTATTTTAAGAGCGTACTATGCGCAATCGGGCTCGGCGCCCGCAGCGAAAGTACGTTGAACATGCCGCGGAGCGCGTCTCCACCCCAATCCAGTTCGCGCGCAGCGCCCTCGCACTATTTTCCACACGCGGCGCCTCAGAGGCAGAGCGCCGTTCGGCCCACTCGCCCATTGTCTAGTACACTCTAGTCGGGCGAAGCGAGCGCGCACCTATGGCGGCGCTTACTATACTCGCGGACAACTTTCTGTGGCAATGAAGGGAAAGCTACGGAGGCAAAGCGCGCACAACTGAGAGCGCTTCTGAAAAGAATCCCGCGTTTTAATCCACGTTGGTTTAGACTGGGGAAGAAAAAACATAAAGAGGTTATTAACAACAGTTACATAAGACAGAAAAAAAAAACACTGAGTGTAAAAGTTTACTTATTTTGCGGCTTTTCCCTTCCGCGTCTGGGGAAACGCGAAACCGTCGCACGTGGAAGCTGCGTCGATTGAGCGTCCGTTCCGAGCAACGACAAGCACTGTCAAACGCTGCCGGACTACTTGGCGCGATAACACATGTGCAGCATCACGCACCCGTAGCTTTCACTTCATTGCCACAAAAAGTTGTCCGCGAGTATAGGCAACGCGAGGTGACGTCACCGCGCCGCTGAGTTTTTTCCGAAGACAGACTGCGCTCAGCATAAACGGCTCGGCTGTTAAAAAATTTTGTTGCCACTTAAAGGTATTAACTTATGCATTAGAGCTACGAGAAAAAAATGTCGTAGTTTCACCCGAAAGGTGAAGCATCAATTGCGACAGCAAATTAGTGGAGAGCTATCGGAGTAAGGATAGTAGTTTCTTCAGCTGTATAAACTTGGACATGCAGCAGCAGCACCAGCAACGCGCAGAACTGTGGTCGACGCCGTCGGCGTTTTTGCCCGCGTTCGCACCGAACGCGCTCAGCGTTGGTGACTTGCCGGTGCCTCTGGGGGCGGCTCGGAGGTTTTCGACGAGATCAGAACGGGACACTCGTCGAGCAGCGCCGGAAGTCTTTACCACCTTCTCGCCTCGCAACGTTTGTATACATACGCATTTGGTGCCGCAGCTAAACGTCGTCTTCCCTTCCTCCCTCCCTCCCACTCACCCACGGGCTTTCGCGCGACGGAATAATCGTGTTCACTCTCCGCCGTGCGTTCCTCGCACAGAGAGAGAGAAAAAAAGGCTTTATTCGCACACATACAGCATAGGGGGAGCGGCGATGGTTTCATCGCCGTTGGGCTCTATACGGCGACCTCACGGCGATGGCGACGACGGCAGAAATTCGCTTGGAGTGTCCATATAATTGCTATCGCAATAAAACCCCAAATATAGGGATGTGGTGTTCACCGCATGTCGCAATAACGATCGAAATTATGCCTTTTGGGCGACGTGTTGCATGCAGAATAATCGTGGAATTTGCGTTGCTAAGTTCCCCTTCATCAGAACGGGGTGAAGTTGCCTACGTATGTTCGTATCTGCTGCCATTACCACGCAAAGGGGCTCGTTACGCCCGCGCGCCGACTGCGAAAGCCACGGAGAGCATCGAGAGCATCGCAAGTTGACGCAGCATGTCACAAGATGGCGCCAGCTGCTTCGCGTCCGCGTCGCCGGCGATCACGCAACGTCCAGAGGGCAAAAAAAGTGGGAAAAACCAAGAAGCGAACGGCACCTGCGCTCCCTTTCTAATCTCCCTCTCTCTCAGCAAGCGCGGAAATGCGCCGCGGAAGCAGCGGTAGCTGGTTGGTTAGCCAACAAAGCAAAAAAAAAAAAAAAATGCCGTAGTTTCACCCGAAAGGCGAAGCATCAATTGCGATAGCAAATTAGCAGAGAGCTATAGGGAGTAAGGATAGTAGTTATCATCATCATCATCAGCCTATATTTATGTCCACTGCAGGACGAAGGCCTCTCCCTGCGATCTCCAATTGCCCCTGTCTTGCGCTAGCGTCTTCCAACTTGCACCTGCGAATTTCCTAACCTCATCATCCCACCTGACTTTCTGCCGTCCTCGACTGCGCTTCCCTTCTCTTGGTATCCATTCTGTAACCTTAATGGTCCACCGGTTATCCATCCTACGCATTACATGGCCTGCCCAGCTCCATTTCTTCCGTTTAATGTCAACTAGAATATCGTCTACCCCCCTTTGTTCTCTGATCCACACCGCTCTCTTCCTGTCTCTTAACGTTACTCCTAAGATTTTTCGTTCTATCGCTCTTTGTGCGGTCCTTAACTTGTTCTCGAGCTTCTTTGTTAACCTCCAAGTTTCTGCCCCATATGTTAGCACCGGTAGAATGCAATGATTGTACACTGTTCTTTTCAACGACAGTGGTAAGCTCCCAGTCAGGATTTGGCAATGCCTGCCGTAAGCACTCCAACCCAATTTTATTCTTCTGTAAATTTCTTTCTCGTGATCAGGGTCCCTGTGAGTAATTGATCTAGATAAACGTACTCCTTTACAGACTCTAGAGGCTGACTGGCGATCCTGAATTCTTGTTCCCTTGCCAGGCTATTGAACATTATCTTTCTCTTCTGCATATTCATCTTCAACCCAATTCTTACACTTTCTCGATTAAGGTCCTCAATAATTTGTTGCAATTCGTCTCCATTGTTGCTGAATAGGACAATCTCATCTGCAAACCGAAGGTTGCTGAGATATTCGCCGTTAATCCTCACTCCTAAGCCTTCCCAGTCTAAGAGCTTGAATACTTCTTCTAAGCATGCAGTGAATAGTATTGGAGAGATTGTGTCTCCTTGCCTGACCCCTTTCTTGATAGGTATCCTTCTACTTTTCTTGTGGAGAACCAAGGTAGCTGTGGAGTCCTAGTAGATATTTGATAAGATATTTACGTATGCCTCCTCTACTCCTTGATTACGCAATGCCTCTATGACTGCTGGTATCTCTACTGAATCGAATGCCTTTTCATAATCTATGAAAGCCATATAGAGAGGTTGATTGTACTCCGCAGATTTCTCGATTACCTGATTGATGGCATGGATATGGTCCCTCGTAGAATATCCCTTCCTGAAGCCAGCCTGTTCTTTAGGTTGACTGAAGTCAAGTGTTGTCCAGATTCTATTGGAAATTATCTTGGTGAATATTTTATACAATACTGAAAGCAAGCTAATGGGTCGGTAATTCTTCAATTCTTTAACGTATCCCTTCTATGGATAAGTATAATGTTGGCGTTCTTCCAGCTCTCTGGTACACTTGAAGTTGTGAGGCATTGTGTATAAAGGGCCGCAAGCTTTTCAAGCATGATATCTCCTCCATCTTTGATTAAATCTACTGTTATTCCATCTTCTCCAGGCGCTTTTCCCCTGGTCATGTCTTTCAAGGCCCTTCTAACTTCATCGCTAGTTATAGAAGGAGCTTCTGTATCCGGTTCATCACTATTTCGAATGAAAGTAGCTTGGCTGTTTTGGGTACTGTACAGGTCAGTATAGAATTCTTCTGCTGCTTTTACTATGTCATCAAAATTGCTGATGATATCACCATGCTTATCTTTCAGTGCATACATCTTGCCTTGTCCTATGCCTAGTTTTCTTCTTACTGATTTCATGCTGCGTCCATATTTTACGGCTTCCTCAATTTTTCCCACGTTATAATTTCGAATATCCCTTACTTTCTTCTTGTTGATCAGTTTTGACAGTTCCGCGAATTCTATCTGATCTCTTGAGTTGGACACTTTCATGTTTTGTCGTTTCTTTAGTTAGGTCCTTTGTTTCTTGGGAGAGCTTCCCTACAGGTTGCTTTGGTGCCTTACCTCCCACTTCAATTGCTGCTTCTGAGATCAGCCTAGTTAAGGTTTCATTCATTAGCTCTATGTTATCTTCATCTTCCTGTTCTAAAGCTGCATGAACAGATAGTAGTTATATCAGCTGTATAAACTAGGACATGCAGCAGCACCAGCAACGCGAACTACTGTTGTCGACGCCGTCGGCGTTTCGCCGCGTTCGCACCGAACGCGCGCGGCGTTGGTGACTGTTGCCAGTGCCTCTGGGGGTGGCTCGGAGGTTTTCGACGAGATCAGAACGGGCAATCGTCGATCAGCGTCGGAAGTTTTACCACCTTCTCGCCTCGCAAAGTTTTTTATATAAATAGGCATTTAGTGCCGCAGCTAAAGTCGCCTCCTCTTCCTCCCGTACCCCCCCCCCTCCCCGGCTTTGCGTGCGACGGAAGAAGTCGCGTTTGCTCTCTATATATGGTGATTGTGAAGGAGGAAAGAGACGCTTAATTCTGCAGCCCTTCAGGGAGCACGGCGCAGAACGCGCGTTTGCTCTCCGCCGTACGTTCGCTCGCCGTGAAAGCGCGCGTCCCTCGCGCGCTTTTACTCGCACATACAGCACAGGGCGCGCGGCGACGATTTCATCGCCGTTGACGTCATACGGAATCTCACGGCGACGGCGACGGCAACGACGATGCAGACGGAAGAAATCCGCTTTGGAGGGTTCATATAATTGCTATCGCAATAAAAGCTGGGTTGCGTGAGACGAAGCTGCAAATTTTGCAAGACTCAAAGTACGAGCTCGCGCAGTAAATGATATCGACGATTCTAAAATCGGGAGCGCTACGATCATGAAGGCTAGAAGCAGTGGCAATGCTGTTGAACGGAAAATGCGGGCTTTGTGCGCCAGCTGCGAAACCCCCATGGGTGAAACCAACACGGTGGAAGCCGCTGATATGCCGAACTCTGGGAGCACGTCGCTACTGGCGATGAAAAAGGTGGTGCTTTGGTGATGCTGTTTCCGAGTGCAGATAGTGCTGCGTCGTTCTGCAAAGAGATCTCCGACAGGCGATCGTTGTTGCGCCAGACGGCGGCGTTGGGCGACGGAAGCGATCGAGGAGCGGCTGTGACGAGATTGTCAATGGCCCGTCTTTGACACCGACCAAGACGTTCACCCAAAGTGCACTGTCGTCGATCGAGTCCCTCATTGATTTCATGTACGCTAAATTATAGCAAAAAGAGCTCGCTCAGCAGCTGCACGCAATGCACACTGCGGTTGTGAAACTGAAACTTCCGCGAAAGCAAATGCAGATTTCTGACTATTTCAGCGCTCCTATACATGCCAAGCTGTTTATAAGTATAAATGTTTTGTTTTTTTCACATCCTGCTTTCTACAACATCTATTTTAGCGCAAATTGCAAATTTGCTTTCGGAGCTACAAAGGTATGTTCGGCAGTTTTTTTTTTCGGCAGTCCAGATATAGCGATGATTGATTATAACTATCGGATTTTTCATTCTTGATATGGTTATAAGTGGACTGCACTGTACACGCCTCTGTACTTCACCAGTAGATCTGTCGCACCTGTGCTGGTCCTCCCGGTCAGACAACCGCAGGGAAAGGCAGAGGGCCGCAGCTGCCTGCTCCGAGGGCCGCACCCATGCCATGGGGTAGTCCAGCAGGCATAGCTCCAGCACCAACTTGGCCAGGTTATGCTCCACATTGTCCGCCTGCGTTGCATTGCATTAAGGTCTCAGGCAGTGGAAGGGCTCTTAAGGCACTGTCAAAGCTTTTAGGGGCGAAGCTCCTTAGGGCGTGGGTCTGTCCTTCCTCCGATGTAGTATGTAGCCACCTGTAGTTTTATGAAGTGCTCACTAGATGGCGTAAGTGTCGATCTTTCTATATATAAGCGTATATAATGTCACTAGATGGCGCTAGTTTTTCGTATAGTTGATGAGAAAACCAACAATGTAGTGCGACGGGTTACCGCTAGGGGTGGTATAATAAAAGGTGCTCGCTGTTGGCGCGCTTTCTCTTTCACTCGGAGTCGCCGGATGGAAGACAAGGCTGTGGAGTGGAAAGCACGGCGGGCGGCGGCGGCGCGCGCTCGCACGCAGAATCCCGCGGTGAGAGCCCGCGAGGCCGCGGCTTCACGACAGGCAGCGCGGCGGCGGCGCGAAGGCCCCGTAGTGCGAGAACGAGACGCAGAAGCGGCACGGCTGCGGCGCGAAGACTCAGGCGTTCGCGAACGCGAAGCAGCGGCGTTATCCAACCGTTATCCCTTCATTTCACGGACCACAAAGCCGTGGTAATGAAGGGACTCCGCAAACCAAGCATCTAAGAAGAAGCGTCTAAGAAAATAAAACGTATTGTATATATACACACACTGTTTCTCACGTGTTTACTTGATCATATACTGGGCGAATTACTCGGAGTATTCGCGGTTTACCGATGATCCCTACGGAGCTTCGCCCCATCATCATCATTCACCTCGTGGATATGCTGTGATTTTTTTTCAAGAGCAGTAAAACCTCAATAATTCGAAGGCCACCGGACCATGAAAATTCTTCGAATTAAGCAGATTTTTGAATTAACCGACATGAAGAAGAAAAACAGAAAACAAGCAAGAACTTGGCTCAAAAAGAAATCACCTTTATTGTCCATGTCCGAAAAAGATTACTTGAAGTAATATCTTGATGCAGGATTGCTTGGCGCGGTAATTCACTGCCCCAAGTGCCATGTTCTCCAGCTAGCGCACAGCACGTAACATGTAAATACGGGTATCACTCCCGCTACACTCGACAAAGTTGTAGAATATGTCCACGGAATTGATAACCACCACTAAAGCGGGCACGTGGGTGCATGATTAAAAAATTCGGACTTGCGGGATCTTTAGGACTTCACCGTCAGGGTTCCGATTGAGCTAATGCATTTTCGCAACCGGTTTTTCGGACGAATTCAGACTCCCAAGTTCGATTTTCCGGTCTAAATCACTTGTTCGGAGCCACGCTACCCGATCTTGGAGGTTGCCTTGTTGGATTTTTCACTCGCTTGGCTTCCTGTGGCCCGCTCTATAGCCTCCAAGATTGGGAAGCGCATGCTATCGATAGAGAGCGTGCGGCATCCTCCAGCATCGGAGGCCATGCCCGCTCTTCCTTGGCTGACAAAACGCTCCAGAGTAGGGCACTTTTAGATGCGAAGCAGTTTATGGTCGGGGCTATGTCACTCCCTCCCTCCCTGCCTCCGCCGTGAGGCGTCCACACCCCCTACTGCGCATGCTCATCCTGCTCCCCCTCCTCTCCTCTCCTTATCTCATCTCCTCTCCTCTCGGCATTCCTCCTCTCCTCTCAGACGCTCCTCTCGTCTCCGAATTGCGCAACTAATGGCAACACCTGCGGCTCCGCGCGCGATGATAGACAGTTTTACGCGCCGCTTACATTCCGCTCCGCTCAGATTTCACGCTCTGAGATACTGCAGGGAACTGCATAGATTTCGCATTTGATAAGCGCGTCTTGCCTAGACGCGAGCGACGCGCTGTCAACTCGGCTGCCAAACGACGAAGAGGCCAAGTAGACACGCTGTCACGCTCCGCTCAGTCGGCTTTGTAGCGGAGCGAGGGATGCGGTCTTCGTTCCGCTGACGGTATGAGCGCTGTGCGCAAGCGAAATAGCGTTCCTACTAAGCGGCTGTGTGGCAATTGCTAGCATATGCCGGTCTGAGTGGAATGGAGAGCAAGCGCTCAGCTAAAACACATTAATACGAAGAAGCTTATGTTAGAGGCGCGACGGTAGGCGCCCCAGAGGCACCGGCAACAGTCACCAACGCCGCGCGCGTTCGGTGCGAACGCGGGCAAAACGCCGACGGCGTCGACAACAGTTCTGCGCGTTGCTGGTGCTGCTGCATGTCCAGGTTTATACAGCTCAAACAGCTTCAAACTACCTTGAGTCGACCCCATGGCTGCTTCGCATACTACTCAGGGTTCCCCAACGGAAAGATTGAGTAATTTTTTCTTTTACAGCGAAGCTGTTAAAGGCTCAGTCTCCGATGGTCGTGTCCGCGTGTAAAAATAAAACTCTTCTTGGCCGTATGCTGTATGTACAAGTGAAATTGCTCGAGGGACGCGCGCTTTCACGGGGAGCGAACGCACGGTGGAGAGCAAACACGACTTCTGTCGCGCGAAAGGCCGTGGGGGCACGGGAGGAATGGAGAGAGGGAGGGAGGGAGGAGAGCAGCACAAGCAACGCGCACAACTGATATCGACGGCGGTGGCGTTTTGCCCGCGTTTGCACCGAACGTGCGCGGCGTTGGTGACGTGTTTCTGAAGAACGTGCCAACCTTTGCCGTACACCTTATGGCGGTGTACTGTAGGGACCCTAAAGTTATGGCCCCAATGGTCACTAAATAAGTGAAAACCACCAGATCATATATATTTCTCAATCTTTAATAGTTCAAATAACCAATTACACCATCACATCTTAATACTCATATTTGGAAATACACAATTCCCACCATAGCACAGCTTCGTTGGTCTTCCATCTCCACCCCAGTGGAAGGGCTGACAGTTTTTTTCTTTGTTTTTGCGATCAGCACTATCGTCATGATTATTTATTGTGGGATCTATTTCTTTTCTTCTATAGTTTCGGTTGCTAATTTGAACTTGGTGTGTACATTGAGCAGCTGTCTCGGAGGCGCGTGTCTCGGTGATCGGCGCCACCCATGCCTTCGCGAGAGCCCAGTAGTGCGTAAGTAATGGGGCTCGTTTCTTCGATCTCCATGGTGATCTCCGCTAACGGAGATCGCCAATGCGCTGACGCTCTTGACTGTATGCGGAGACGACGTCAGTCTTGCGCAAACACAAACAAATCTAATCGCCTCCAAGCGTAGTATGGGGTAGCGAATTATTAGAGATCTTTATGCCACTCTAAGCGTAATAAAATGTTTTAGGGTGAACGAGTTTCTCGGACTGTTCGATTTTTCGGACAATTTTTTGGTCCTCACGAAGTCCGGAAAATCGGTCGGCTTTGGGTGGATAGTACATTGGTTGATAAGGATAATTTTCGAATTTTCTGGTTCCCGTGAAGATCGTATCAACGAGATTCCACTGAACTGCACATAGTGCCGACGAACTCGTACGTCAGCTGTTCCTGCGACGCTCCCTCGGTCAACGGGACGCGCTTCGCAATACGGCGGAGGGCGAAATCGCCGTTGCCCATGCGAGGTCGCTCCGGCTGCCCTATTGTCACGTTTAATATACAGGCGACCTCTAAAGGGTAAGATATAGTCCGGCGTAACGCGCGCGCGCGGCCACGCGCGGCGCAGTTAAGCAACGCCGGTGAAAAGTGCATAATCTACAGTCCGGCGTCACGGCGTAGCCGGCGTGCCCAGCTGCGTCTGGCGCGCTCAGCGCCGCTGGCGCAGAGATTAGAGATGCAAAATTTCCCGACATTTTGAGCAATCGGAAAAAACCTGTTTTTTTTTCACGTTTTTGTCCGAAATTTTGGAAAAAAATGGAAAAGAACAAATTTTCTTTAGCATACGGTCAATAGTTTATTGTCAAATGTCAAAAGCCATAACTCTTATTATGTAAATAACAGAAGTGAAATGCTTTCTGCCTTTTCACAAACGAATGCAGGGTTTAACAAATCAAAGACAAGCCAGAAGCATTCCTGCGAACACGTTCAGTTCTCTGTGAACGGGCGCGGCTTCTTAGAATTGTTACAGCAGTTAGAACAAAGAACACTGAAATGTCTCTTCTGTGGCTATTTCGTAGATCAAGGTGTCTCCCTGACTGTGAAGGTACACTGCCTAGAATATAAGTATATTCTAGGCACTGTAGTGAAGGTCTGCCCGACCGTGAAGTGCATCCACACGTGGGAAATTGACCGTACCATTGCAGAATCTGCTTCCACACGGCTTCATATGCGGACTTCCACCACAGGTTGCACAAGTGCACGAGGGAAAGTCAAAATTGAACTATAACGGGCACCAAAACATGAGAAACCGCACCCGAATGACAAAGCCACGCAAGACTCTGGAGCTGATATGTAATATCGATGGCGAGTGGTCAGCCGTCGTTTAGTGTTTCGGTATCATGTGCGACGTTTCGGATTCGCGTTCTGCGTTTCGCTTTCACGTTCAACGTTGGGTGTTGTAGAGCACTGCACGGGCCGGATTTTTCGGCCCGAGCCCGGTCCAGGCCCGCTTTACAAGGCCCAAGCCCAGCCCGGGCCCGTAATACAGAGCCCGAGCCTGGCCCGGGCCCGGGCGTTCATTACTAAGCTTAGCTAGGGCCCGCGTGTGCATGACCAGGCCCGGCCTGTAAGAGAAAAACAAATATTTTTTTACTTACAGATTGTACCGTATCTTTCAGCCTCACGTTCACGAGGTTTAATCAGCTGCAGTATATAAGCAATAAAAGGCCGAAATCTTTGTTTCTCCCACGGGAACATCAGTAATCCGGCCCATTGCCTGTGCTGCTATTTTTCCGCTGGTGCCCATGCACTTACATTGATTTGTACTATATGGTTCTATGATGTCATTTAGTATGCAATTATACAGGGTGTTTCATTTTAGTTGAACCAAATTGTTAAAAATTACCTGTTGCAGATTGCACAATTATATAATAATCCTTCATTTAAACTACTCGATGAGGCGGTCATTACTTCCACAAGAAAACAGAATGCCTAATTGAAGAATTAACATAATTACGCTAATTAACTTTTTCATTAATTATTTTACGGCACATCTTTCAATCTACGAATTATAGCCGCTGAGTTCGCAGGCGTATCCACTTGGAACGAATTCTCAGGACTGAACCAGTGTCGAGATAATTTTCAAAGTGTCCGACGAAATCAATCAAATCAAATCAATTTATTCCCCAATTTATATTCTTGATGGTCATTTTGAACTAAAAGCTACATACGTAGCTTGACGTGACCCAAAACACCAGGCAAGGCAATAGTACGTCAGCAAACAGTGTGCGCACATCTACAATAATTCACATATATTTCCAGCTGTCACTGGAATTCCTCACGGACGAAATAGCTATGAACGGAAAAACAGAGAATATTTCCGTCATGGCGAGTTAAGAGAATTGGCAAAAGTTTTAACAGAATGCATTTTAAACAACACTACAATAGCAATCATCGTCATCAATATCAGCCTATATAAAATATACAATAGCAATACTAGCTATACAAAACAACGCAACACCAGCTATACAACATAGCATGAGACTGAATTTTACAAGATTAACATTTGCTAAGAAAACGAAGCAGGATTACGTTATATACTCAGAGCCATACACGAAGGCAGAATAATAATCACATCAGATATATTACACGCTACCAACGTATGGGCTGAGTTCTTTCTTACTGAAATTATCGACATTTTTGTATTTGTTCAAAGTGAATGGTAGGTTATGTATTAACGACTGATGCTTATAGAGTGTTCTGAAGTATGGAATTCACCATATCTCAGGATTCCTTGTGTTCGCATTAATGCGACGACGCTCTAACGAGGATAATTGTTTTATGTAGTTCCAAGCTGACGCGGATGGCCTAATGGATGGTCAAAACGCCTAATTGAATATTTAACATAATTACGCATATTAACTTTTTAATTATTCATTTTACGGCACATCTTTCAATCTACGAATTATAGCCGCTGAGTACGCAAGGCGTATCCACTTTTAATGAATTCTCAGGACTGAACCAGTTTCGAGATATTAATTTTCAAAGTGACCGACGAAATGAATGGGCGTTCCAGTTAACTTTTTGAGGAAAATGCTGTTTTATGCATTGAAGCACAAAAGTAACTGGCCTTAGCGCTAAAATATTGCAACAGTATCGACACGGGTAATAGTGCAATCGCAAAAGCGGTAACATGGAAATGGTTTGAGGACTGTCTCTTTGTATAATTTATTTTTCCTTACGCGGAAACAATGTTTGTTTTTGTGGAAAATAAAAATAGCGAAGCTTGCACTGCCGGCGAAATGCTAAAGAGACAGCGGCGCTGATGGGCACCTAGCTAGTCCTGGCTTTTGGGCTAGGCTAAGCACTACCAAGTCATCCCCAGCATTCCCGTAATTTATTTATAACTGATTGATTATCGATTAGCTATTGATTGGCTTTCGATTGTCTATCGCAAGGTATTGGCCACGTATTTGTGCTAGGCTAAGCACTACCAAGTCACCCGCAGAAGTTTCCGGAATTTATTGGTTATTGATCGATTATCGACTAGCGATTGATTGGCTATCAATTGCCTATCGATGACTGACTAAGTTTAAGTAGTCCCCACCATTCTTAGCTAGACTTAACCAGGCTGAGCTTTGCTAGTTCACAGGTGTATGTGCCATTGCGCTTGGACCCTTCCTACACTGCTACCAGTATCGGCACACTTTTTTTGGAGTGAGCAGACACATTGCGCCCGGCTGAAACAGCTCGGCTGTTAAATGAGAACATCATCTGTTTTACTATTTTCTTCAATAAGATATAGTCATCCGATAAGATATACAGTCAAGAGAGCGGTGCGAATCAGAGAATGGGGATAACCGATATTCTAGTTGACATTAAGCGAAAAAAATGGAGCTGGGCAGGCCATGAAATGCGTGCGATTGATAACCGATGGACCATTAGAGCTACAGAATGGATACGAACAGAAGGGGAGCGCAGTCGAGGACGGCAGAAAACTAGGTGGAGTGATGAAGTTAGAAAATTCGCAGGCGCAAATTTGAATCACCTATTGCAAGACAGGGTTAATGGGAGATCGCTGGGTGAGGCCTTCGTCCTGCAGTGGACATAAATATAGGCTGATGATGATGATGACAGTCATTTTGCACGTGTCACTTCAGCTTGGCACAGAATTCATTGAACCATGCAATGTATAACGGTTGCATGTGCTCGAAGGCCTACTTAGGTCCTTTAATGAGCGGGCCCGAGTCTGGTCCGGGCCCGTGGCTTCAAGCCCGAGTCGGCCCGTGCCCGCGGCCTCAAGCCCGAGCCCGGCCCGGGCCGTCGGCTTTAAGCCTGGGCCCGGCCCGAGCCCCCGAAAAAAAAAACGCTTCGGACGGCCCGGCCCGGGCCCGTGCAGAGCTCTAGCGTGTTGCTTGCCTATGTTTTATTTTTCCCCGCGGAAATTTTGGCCAATTTTTCCAACTGCGCCGAAAAAACGGGAAAAAACAGTTTTTTCCGGAATTTTCCCGTTTTTTTCCGCACTTCCAATCTAGCGGAGATAGATCATGTTCTATTTCACGCGGCTGCCGCCAGACCAGAATGCACTGCGCACTGTAGGGGCAGTGGGCAGAAAGCAAAATGGCGGCTTGCGGCGCTCGTAGTGAAAGCGCGGCTGTGGCTTTTTCAACGTCCGTGGACGATGACAACGCAAGTGAGGATGTATGCACATGTTTCGCTTCCGCTTTTGACGTAGCCGACGCACTAGCACTAGGACTGCGATCTTCTCTGGCTGTCAGAAGTTAACGCCATGCCGTGAAGGCAGTCAAACAGCACATGGAGTGAGACCTGTGTATAAGGTATTTTTTGTGTTTGTGTATGTAAAAAATCAGGATGTGCTTTCTTGTCGAACTAATGTTTATATTTTATGCATGACTGGCCCCTAGGCAACTATGTATGCTGGTTGTATGAAATAAAGTGTCTTCTCTTGTCAAAAAAAAGCGCGATACTCGGACGGCGCGGGCACATTCTGTCAGAAAGTTAGAATGCACATGCGCCATGGATCGCGCGGCCGTGAAGTTGCGCTCCCACACACAGAGATGGCGCTAGCCTCGCGCGGCGTGCGCGCCGAACTGTAGAGAGGCAAATTTGTTCCACAGGCTGGCGTGGCTGGCGTAGCGTATTCGACTGCGCCTGTCGCGGCTGGTACGCCGAAAACGCTGGACTATATCTTGGCCTTAAAGAGGCCGTTATAGTAAGTTCGAGTCGTCAAAGGGGCAGTGCAGCACCGACAAAAGACCAAAGCGGTAGCTTATGAACTAGACCGTCCTCGTCTTCTGGGAACAAGTGGCACAAGCGCGTGGCACTACGATGCTCTGTGGCGTGAATGCTAGCTGTGCCCTCGAAGTGATCCGATTCACCTGAGATGTCACGTGACCGATTCATCCGTGATCACGTCCGTCGTGTAAATTCAGCTTTATCAGCATCACCGAAGAGGGTGCGGAGGGACAGTCGCTGGCCGAAGATACGACGTGGACAACTCGTGCATCCGTGAATGAACTGTTTTTGCAAAGATTCGAGTGTTGTATGCAGTTACTTCCGCGAGGTATACGCGCGGATTTCTTGTTTCTTTCCCTGCTTGTGTAATTGGGGGTGCGGGTTATATGCAGGAAAATATGGTAAAAGTTTGCACAATTAAGAGTTACCCTCGTACCTCATGCCTTTGGCTAGTCCCTTCACAGTCACGATAACGAGGCACTATGAGGGCTGTACCGTGTAGCTATGAATCAGGCCAAATGTATTGACTGCCTGTCTGCAGACGCACCTGTGCTGCCTTGGAGCTTCGGCGCAGGAAGTGCAGGGGCAAGGGTCGCCCCAGGGACCAGTCGAGTGAGCGAAGGATCTGCTGCTCCATGCGCAGCACTTCCGTGCTTTGGTAAGCACCATCCGTGACGTAGATCATCTCTCCAAGTGTGGGCGGCCTCGTCTCCTCAAACTTGCCGGCAACAAAGATGGCAGACACACCAAGCAGCTGAAGGTTGGAACGGCTCACAATTTGCACCTGCGCAACACACCGCAGTGCGGTCAAACAGACTGGCCGCTACACTGCACAGGAAGAAGAAACATTCGGCAGTGCACAGACTTGAATTTGCGTGCAAGCAGAATGAAATGACGAGACTGATGGAGTGGGCTGAATGTGCCAAGGGTATAAATGAGGCTGCGTAAATGCCAATTTAACACTGGTCTGCTGCAAGCTCCAGGACATGATGCCATGGACTGCACGAGGTACATGTGTGCACCAATTCTTGGCAGGACAGTGACACGCTTGAACGAACTTGTAATAGTCAAGTGCCAATTAGAAAGGAGGAGGAGGAGGAATAACTTTATTGAAAAGGGCTTGGGGTGAAAGGTTATGAGCTCGATGGGTGGGGCCCCAAGTCCAGGGATCCACTGGCCTCTGCCGCCTGCCTTACGTGACCGAGAAGTGCTAGCTGCACCTCGGGGTCAGAGCTGGCGAGTTGTGCCTCCCATTGCTCTAAAGTGTTCAATAGTTCAAATTTACCTAAAAAGGTATTTAAATTTGGTGGTCTATTTTGGCAACCCCACGAAATGTGGTATAGCGATGGCGAGCCACCACACCACGGACAGGCGTGCCCATACAGCGTTGGAAAAATTTTGTTTAATCTTTGTAGGTTTGGAAAGACCCCCGTTTGAATCCTGCGGAGGTCTATGGCGTCCTCCCCTTCTAATGATTTGTGGGGGGTGCTGTATTTTCGTCGCGTGCCACGCTGGTGAGCAAGAACTTCGCGAGGGGTCATTCGGGATGGGTCATTGTCCTCCTCGGTTGACTCCTCCTGGAATGTTTGGGAGAATTGACAGTGCGGTGGAGGCTCTGCTCGGTTCGTGAGCCCTCGAGCAAAAGCGTCCGCACTCTCGTTTCCCTCCAGGCCTGTGTGTCCCGGACACCAGATCAACCTGTATCTGTTTGTCAATCTCCCGCCAAGGAAATCTTTAACTTTTATGGGGAGGCGGCCGTTCAAAAAGAAACGGCACGCATCCTGCGAGTCGGAGATAATAGTCGTGTGTGGTTCCTCCCTTCGTTCTTGCTCTTTGATCGCCAGGGCAATGGCAAAGCATTCCGCCCTTGCGATCGAGGACGTGTACAGGGAGGCACTCGTCATCATTCTCTTTTCGCTGCCAATTACTGTTGCAACGGCCCGTTTACAGTTGTACCTCGAAGCGTCCACATACAAAACATTTGTTTTGTTTTTTAGGTGTTTACGGAGCCATCTTACTCTCTCCTCTCTCCGCTTTTTGTTTTGGTTTGGGTCCATGTTCTTGGGCAGGGGAGCGACCGAGATCTTGCATCGGACGGGATCCGGGATTTCCACCAGTACCTCGTCCAGGTTCTGGGGGTACGGTGGGAAGCCCACCCTAGCGAGAATCTCTCTCCCCGCCCTCGTCTGGCTTAGACGACTTCTCTGTGCGTTCAGTACCGCTGTTTTTAGCTCGGCGTAGGTATTATGTACTCCGAGGTCTAACAATTTTTGGGTTGGTGTGCCTATCCGGTAGCCCTAGGGCCACTTTGTAGGCGCTCCTAATTATAGACTCGATGTTCGCTTCTTCACTTTTGTTTAGTGTGTGGAAAGGTAGACTATACGTTATCTTACTCATTACAAGGGCTTGTACTAATCTAATTGTATCCACCTCCTTCATTCCTTTTTTGTGATATGTTATTCTTTGTATCATTCTGGCGACTTGTTTTGTCGCTGATTTTAACATGTTTATTGTGTGGTTTGCTCTTCCGTTACTCTGAACCCAGTAACCCAGAATTCGTGCAACGGTTACCTCTTTTATTTTGACTCCTTCAATTTGTACGTCTATGTCTCCATTACTTTTGTATCTTTTTTCATGTACCCTGATAATTTCGGATTTATCTGGGGCACAACTGAGTCCGCTGGCCCTGGCGAAATTTTCAACTGCTGTTGCAGCCTCTTGGAGTGTCTGCTCCTTGCTAGCCAGGCATCCGCGCGTTGCCCATAAAGTGATATCGTCCGCATATAAGGTGTATCTCAACTGCGGTACATCATCCAGGGCCCGTGCGAGTCCTCTCATTGCGATATTAAAGAGCAGAGGAGAGATGATGGCTCCTTGAGGGGTACCTTTGTTCGGCATCTGAAAACGTTCCGACGTGACTTGTGCTACACTAATTGTAGCTCTCCTCCCTGTTAGGAAAGCCTTTATGTAATTGAAGGTGTGTTCACCACATCCGATGTTGTTTAATTCGGATAGGATGGCCCTATGTGAGATATTGTCGAACGCTCCTTTTAAATCAAGTGCTAGTATTAAGTGTTCTCCTCCTTTGGGTACGGAGTTCAGGACTTCCTCTTGTAATAGGAGGAATGCGTCCTGAGTGGAGAGGCCCCTGCGGAAACCCAGCATAGTGGCTGGGAATAGGCCCTTGTCTTCTATGAAGTTTTCAAGCCGAGTGTGAATAACCCGTTCAAAAAGCTTTCCCATGCACGACGTCAGAGATATGGGCCTCAGTGCATGCAGGGATGGCTTCTTCCCGGGTTTCGGTATCATTATAATTTTGGCTTCTTTCCATTCATCGGGGATCATCCCTTTGAGCCAATAGTGTTCATTAAAATGGTTTGTCAATGCCTCTATGACTTTATCACTAAGGTTCCTAATCATTGCGTTTGTAATTTGGTCTGCACCAGGGGTAGTATTTTTTTTGGCCGCCTGAGTTGCCGCAAAGACCTCTTCCTTGGTTATTGGGGCGTCGAGTCTCTCATTTTTAACACCCGTGTAGTTAATTGGACTTCTGGTAGTATTGGTATCTTCTCCGATGTATCTGTTTTTAAGGAATTGTATTAATTCCTCATCCGTACCCGAAAAATCGTTCGTGATTCTCTGTAATGTTTTGCTCGTCACCGATTTTGAATTTTCTGGGTCGAGCATGTTCCTCAGGATGACCCAAGTTTTTGCAGTGCTCAGTGTGTCCTGTAGCGAGCTGCAGAACTGGATCCATCCCTCGGTCGCAAGTTTGCTAGCGTACTGATTCGCCTCCTCCGCTAGAGCAGCGATTCTGCGGAGTAGGTTCCTATTTAGTCTTTGGTTTTTCCACCTCTTCAGCAGACTTCGCCTGCTCTCCCACAGGTGGAGCAGGTGCCTGTCTACTGCAGGCGTCTCTGCTGTTCTTGTTATGCGTTTAGATGTTTGTTTGTGTGACGATCTTATGTATTCTGACCAGTCCCCCATCGATTCCGGTACGGAGTCGGGAGGGGGACTGTGTCGTCGGAACCTTTCCCAGTCAGTGATGACCACGTCCCCTATGACCCTGCGTAGTTTGGGGGTCGAGAGGGAAATGCCGATTATGTGGTGATCACTGCCTAGGTTCTCTTCGAGATTTGTCCAGTTGGTGTCCTTAATATTACGTGTGAAGGTGAGGTCTGGAAACGTGTCTCTACTTACGCTGTTACCCATCCTCGTAGGCGTGGTGGGGAGCGTAATTAGGCTCAACCCTAGTTTGGATACGGCGTGTTCGAGACGCGTTCCCTTGGGAGAATCCCTCGGATAGCCCCAAGTGGTGTTGGGTGCGTTAAAGTCACCCAACACCACGAGTCTGTCTCTGGCCCCTGCAATTCTGACTGCCTCCGTAAGGAGCTCTGCAAAGTCCTCATTTCTATCTTTAGGAGGACTGTATAGATTTACTATCACAGTCCTCGCCCTGCCTCTCTTCAGAGGAAGGAGGCTAATTATTTGATGATTTATCTCTAGGCTATCTATATGTTCCATCTTTGCTGCAATACTCTTGCTAACCAGTGTGGCTACGCGGGGATAATTGAGATCGTGGAGACAGTAATATCCCTGTAGTTTGACCATCTTTGGGCCAACTTCCTGCAGGCATATTACGTCTGGCTGAATCGGAGCCGAGATTATGTAATTTTGGAGTGCTGCTGCGCGCTTGTGAAAAGTGCGACAGTTCCACTGCCAAATCTCTAATTGTTCTGCACTTTTCGTATTATTTTTGGCCATGCTGCATGGGCGTATCCGCGTCGTCGCGGCCCGCTTTTGATGGTTTGTCACTAACTGGGGTGGAGAGGGGGCGTTTATTTATTGCCCTCTGCAATCCTCCCACGGCTTCGTTAACGTACTGCCTCTGAATTCTCAGTTCTTCTCCGACGAAAGCTTTAATTTCCGTCATGAAATCGCCTAAAAGTTTATTGAAATTTGCTATACCTTCCCTGTTTTCCTGAACCTGGGTCTGCACTTGCTGTATTAGTTCGCTGCTTTGCGACGGGGTACCGAATATGTCTTCGCCCATCCCTTCGCTCGTTTCTGTTTTTTCCTCGTGGGTAGAACGCTTTTGCACCTCTTTCTTACCCTCGTTAGGGTTGCCTACCGACCCTGAGGTTTGCAGTGTTTTAATGGCATTTTCGAATTTTTTCTCCATTGATGAGATTGCCAATTGATACTCTTTGCGTTCCGCCGTCATTTGATTTCTGAGCTGCTTAATTTGTTGTGTTAATCTTTTATTCTCTTCTATGATTTTCCTATACTGATGGTTATCAGTTATTGGAGCACTGGGAGACACTACTCTCACCCAGCTCACCTGGTTGGTTGTCCGGCTGGCGGCTGCGGCTTCGTCCTCTGCTTTCCCAGCCTGGGGGGAGCTCTTCTCTCCGCTGCTACTAGATATTTTCTTCATGTTGCATTTCCCGGGGGTCTCCTCAGGTCTATTGGTTGTAGTTGGTTGTTGCTGACTCCGTGATCTTGATCTCGATCTTGACGGTGATCTGGATCCCTGCCGGCTCTGTTGCGCCGCTTCCTCTCGCTCCGAGCTAAACCAGCGATGAGGTTTTTGCCGCTGTTGCTCGAGCTGAGGGAATTCGCTCTCCTTGTTGGTCCATTCTGTTTTTCTTCGGGGCTGCTCCACTCGCGATATTCGGGGAGGCACGTTTTTCAGTTTCTTTCTGCACGATGTGTCTCCCGTCGCGTGCTCCTCACCGCATATGGCGCAGTTCGGGATACATTCGTGTCCTTGGCTCGGATTAGATGCCCCACATTTGGAGCACACGTTGGCGTTCGGAGTCGGGCACACGTCGGTTCGATGTCCTGTTGACCGACAGATCTTGCAAACTTGTATGGTGGGCTTATATGGGTAACAGATCGCCTCTGCACCCATGAAGTAGACGCACCTCGGTAGTACGTTGCCCGTAAAAGTTATTATTGCTGACTTCGAAGAGCCCAGCATCCTGGCTCTCTCTATGTTCACCCCTTGAGTCCGTATTCGTAGGTTGGCCATAAGTTCGGCGTGGGTAGTTCCGGGTGGAAGTCCGTGAACGATACCTCGCAAGACGTCCTCAGGGTCTGCCACGTACGCGTTAAAGGGGTGAAACTGTCCTCTGATTTTCAACTGACTGATCTCTCTCAGCCTGCCCGCCACTTGTTCGTGTGGCGTAGATAATATTACGATGTTCGATCCGGGATGGACCCGCAGTAAAAAGCTGTCCCCTCCGAAATTGTTTCCGCAGGCCTCTATCACTGCCACAGAGAGCTCTGATCCGAGCAGATTCTTGACTATGAGGCCTTTGTGTGGTCTCAAAATAACCTTTATATCCTCCTTTGGGAGGGGCGGCGGGCCGCGGCGTTTTCTACGTCGGAAATCCCGCTTGGTTTGACTCTCTCCTCCTGTGGCGGCGGACGAGTTGCCCGGTGATTTTCCATTTTTCTTTTCGGTTTCCTTCTCGGGTTCTTTTTCACTTTTCCGATTTTTCTTTTTTTGTCGGCGTGAAAGAACGGTGTGCCAGCCGTCTTGCGTCCACGCACGAAGGAGACCCGCGTCGGCGTTCTTCTCGTTGTCGAGACCTGCGGCAGCGTTCGTTTCGTTGTCGAGAGACGCGTCGTTCAACGCCCGCGTTTCCTCATTTAATTCCACTCGTTGCGAGACGCTACTCGCTTGGTTTGCTTTGTCCTCCGACGCCCGAGAGGGGCCGGGAAGCTCCTCGTCGACATCCATATGGGCGAAAAATTGTTAGGCCTCTTCAGGCATGCTGTCGAGCGCCGCTTTCCGCCGTGCTAGGTCTACTGTTAGGCTGACTCGTTTCTTGCCAAATACGTGGGTTTTCGCGCACAAAAATCCAAATGGGAGGTAAATGTCGCTCACCTTTGGCTTCTTACTTGGCGAGAGAATGTCCGAAAAAGTCCGTTTTATGGTTGTTAGAAAGTCCACGCACACACACTCGTCGCCGCACCCCGCACATGCGAGCGTCCCCGCGCTGCGCCGCCGACTGAAGGCGTTGTTAGGGTTGGCTCCGTTTGTGCAACTCGTTTCTTCTTATGTTGATAGGTCCTCGTGAAGCGGGTCCAGGTCCCAGGTATTGGTGTCCTTCCAATCCTCTCAACTTCACGAAAAATAATATATACTTCTTAGGTGGGCTTCGGTGAAATTTCCGCATGAAATCGTTTCAAGAAGCGGAGCGCAATGCGATCCAGTCGTCACTGCTCTGCGCCACCTGGCGTCTCTCCAATTAGAAAGAAGTGCAGTAGAACCCCGCTGATACGTTATTCACAGGAGCGTAAAAAAAAAAAAAACGTTATGAGCCGGGAAACGCAAGAGCTGAGAAATGAGAGTAGTGAACTGCCCACAATTTTATTTTAATTATTACGTTTGAAAAAAAAAAACAGTCGCAGTTTCGCCCAAAAGCCGAAGCATCGATTGCGATAGAAAATTAGTGTACAGCTATAAAAAGTAAGGAGAGTAGTTTTATCGCCCGTATAACCTGTAAGCGTTTGCTTATTGACTATACAGTACAACCCACTCATAGCAATATTCAAGTGCCACGAAAATCCCATTGTTACAACCGATAATTGTTATATCCGGGTTAAATAATAATAATTAAAATGGCTTCATAATAGTGGCTTGTTGGGCTAGGTCGTACTAGGTTACACTAGGAGATTGCCAGCAAACTTGAAAGTATAAAAAATCCAGAAGCAGACAGACAAAGCAACCAGCCATCTTTCTGTCGCTTTGTCTGTCTGCTTCTCGATTTTTTTATATTTTCGATTTTGCTGGCATTCTCCCAGTATAACTATAATAGTGGGGAGGCCAGTGTCTCTCCCCACCACCTCCATCCATCCGGCTGCTGATTGTGTTGACTCGTTTAAGTGTTTAGCTCTGCTTCCGGCGCGCTCTAATCGCGTGTAACAAGTCGCTGCTGTCGGCATTCAAGAATCGCACTGCTATAGTAAAACCTCGTTAATTCGGATTTCATGGGACCAAACAAATGTATGCATTAACCGAATGTCGAATTATCGAGGGTATCAAGAAAACAATAAAAATGCATTCTACGTCTACAAGCTTTTATTTATTGAGTGAATCAACAAAATCGTGTTTCTTTTGCATAAAAGCAGTGCGGAAACTGCAATTCTCGTCCTCTCTTGACTCATTAGCGCTCGCAGCGGCGCTCGTCTTCACCTGAGATGTGCTTTTCACTACCGCGCGCACATCCCGATTATTTTTTCGCCAGTGTCACCAGATCGCCGCCCATCGCAATGTCGACGGTGCACGTGATCCTCGACAGCTTTGCACTGAGTAAAAAAGAAAACTCTTGTTAGCCGCAACCGCGGCCGCTGTCGGCGCGATCATGGACGGCGACCTTGCGGTTTTGAAGGCGCGCGGCCGACGCACGCCCCGAGCCCAAACGACACTACCGTTTGCTGCAACTTCGGACGAACTCGCGGCCGCTATCGACGCGTGTATATCACAGATGGCGACTACACAGTGATAAAGGCACGTAGCCAACGCGGTGCTGTGCTCGGTGGTAAACGCAAGCATGAAGTCTTTAAAGGCACAAGTAGGCACGAAGCGTTCAGGCGCTGCTGTCATTCACGTACAATTTGCACTGATGACTACGTCGATGCAAATACCGTCGCTTCGTTTTGGTGGACAATAACGCCGTGTTGGCTCTATTGCGTCCCACATTTGCGGCGCTCCGCCAGCCCAGCAGCGCAGTTGACGCGGTCTTTTGTTTCGGAGGGTGGCTCGGCGTAGAGCTATGGGCGCAGCCCATTCGTGCTCGGAGAGGTGGAAGGGCAACGGGAAAGAGGCGCGCAAGGCTGACGATGCCGAGAAGGATGGAAAACAGCACGCGGCGACGTACAACGGATCGAATCTTTTTTCTTTTGACGGAGTTTGCATTCCATTCCCTTTCGGCACGCACACTCAGCAGCCAGGCTTTATTGTTATGACCGATAATGCGGCATGGCGGCTTTGTAGTAAGCGAGTTTTCACCATAGAGAACATGCAAAAGTTGACGGTGCAGCGGCTTCTCATTATTATAACCGGTATCGTTATAAGTGGGTTCGACTGTATTAACAAGCGCGGTGTCAGCACGCACAGGCAAATATGAACACATCACACTCGATGAGCGCGGGCATGCGGTCAAAACGTTGGCGTGAGGAAGTGTGGCAGCAGCCAGCAATGCGAATTGCGTGCTGCTGCCAGAACTTCCAGAACTTCCAGAAGGGTTCAATACCCTGGTCCATTCCTGGCCACCACACAAAACTTCTAGGAAGCATTTTCATGCGGCTGGCCCCTAGGTGCTCTTCGTGTACAGTTTAGCACTTGATCACGCAGGGAATCGCGAATAACGACTCTCGAACCCGATGTGACACAACCTTCTTCAAGCGACAGTTGCCACCGTCTGACGTAGTAAGGCTTCAAATCCTCTGCGCATTCGCTCGGCCAGCCATTCATTGTAAATTCGGCCACGCGGGACAAGATTAGGTTCTACGTTAGGATGGATAGTTGGGCGTGTTGGTTAAGCATGATCTTAAGTGAAGGCGCGCAAACGACGACGGACGAAGAGAGGGCACACACACACACAGGGCGCCACTTCCAACAATACTTAAGCAGAAAAGTACGCCACTAATTTATACAGGGAGCGCAATCAGAGTTTCTCAGTGCGCATTCGCGTTCAGGTAAAGTAGTTCTTTGCGTGATAGAGATATTGTGGCAACACTTACGCACTTATCACCTGCCTCAATGATCCTTTTCGCCTCAATTATTAAACGAACCCATTTCTCACGGCTTCTGGCAACCACAGCGCAGGCGTAGAAGTCTGGCTTACATTTGCAGTCTCCACAATGAATTGCCAGGTAGCCCTCTCTCCCAATGTTGACTTTGTTATTGTGCTGCCTCAGCCTGTCATTCAGGCACTGCTCTGTTTGGCCCACGTACTTTCTACCGCAATCTAAAGGAATTTCGTAAACTACTCCTGCCTGACAATCTACGTAGTTGTCGTGTTTTGTGACACAGGCCGGTGCCTTGCGGAAAAAAGGGTTAGTCATTCTACAGAGCTTGGAAAGCCTGCACGGCGCAGAAAACATGACATTTACGTTAGCTCGCTTGGCAATGTTTTTCAAATTGTGCGACATGCGGTATATGTAAGGTATGACGGCTACCTTTTCTTTTTCGCGAGGTGGCTCCTGGTCCAGTTGGCGTGTTCGGGACTTCTTCAGGATTGTTTCCGCTACGGAAACTGCTGAAGTTTTTGTTTCCGCTACGGGAACTGCTGAATGTTTTTAAGAAGTCCTGTTCACATCGAGCTACGGCAAGTTTTCTTAAGCAGATCGACCGACTGGAAGAGGCAGGCTACCCGCAGCCTGTTCTAGTTTCCGTACTTAGACGCGGGTGCTTGTGAGCAGCCTCTTCATCGCGACGAAAGCGTCGCTGTGTTCCTTCGTTCAAGACCACTTTTCCTCCTTTCTTAGGAGCCTGTAAAGTGGCTCTGCGATTGTTGAGACGTTGTTCAGGAATTTTGCATAAAAACTTAACATTCCCAAATACGCATTTAGTTCCGTCTTTGTGGTAGGCTCAGGTGCCTGCAAGATTGCATTTTTCTTTGTTTTGGTGGGGTAGATTCCCTCTGCGTTTACCTTGTGACCCAAGTACGTCACGGCAACTTGGAAAAAACGGCACTTGCCTTCATTTAACGTGATGTTGGAATCACGGAATCATGCCAAGGCACGCTCAAGTGTCTTTTGGCAATCAGCCAAGTCCGAACCCGCCACGATGACATCGTCTATGTAACATCTGACGTTTAGTTTGCCCCTTAATACTGTATCCAGTAGGGACTGAAAAATTGCAGGCGCACTGGCCACCTCGTATGGAAGGCGTTGGAACTAAAAAAGAACCAAGCTCGTGTTAATTGTCAACAGTGGTCTGGATTCCGGACTGAGAGGCACTTGTTGATATGCGGATGATAAATCCTGAACGCAAAACACCTTTCCATGTGCAATGCTTGAGTACAGATCTTCTGGTCTCGAGAGTGGATAATCATCGATTTTTTAACACCGGGTTGATGGTTATTTTGTAGTCCCCGCAAATTCTGTAAGTACCATCGCTTTTCCGAATAGTCACGACAGGGGTTGCCCAATCACTGCGAGGAACTTGCTTTAATGTGCCCTTTTCTACCATGCTCATTAGCAGTTTTTCTGCGGGCTCTCGTATTGCAAAAGGGACAGGTCTTGAGCGGCGAAACACTGGTGTGCAGCCTGTCTGCAGAAGAATTTTCGCTTCAAAACCTCGTATTTCGCCCAGTTCACTCGAGAAAACGCATGTGAAATTTCTCTAAGTGCCTGCACCCTGCCTTCACAGCCTATGTTTCCTATTTCTCGCCAGTATAGTTTGAGACGTTCAAGCCAATTGCGACCCAATAACACAGGAAGTCGTCAGCCTTCGTCTTTCACTACGACAACTGGCAAGGTCACTCGCAGGTTATTGTGTTTGACCACTACTTCGCACTGTCCATTAAGCTGCAGCCGCTGGAAAGCTCAGTTATATCAGGAAAAATATGCAGGTCTCTGGATTACATTGATTAAGCCAGTTGTTACGCATGCACGTCAAAATGTGAACGCTGTCCAAGACAAAGAATAAAGGTCTTGAAGGATCAGATTGTTGTGCATAGACATTATTAAAAATTGAGGGATCACAAAAAAGAACATGGCTTTCCGGTTTATGGAATTATTATCAGAAATGACTGCAATCTTGTAACGTCCTGGTCAAAAGAAGAAGAGAAAGTGAAGAGAGAGAAGAAGAAGAGGATCGAATTAAATTAGTAAACAGTTGATCAGTCTCGGATCCTTTATTTTACATTTGGCGCAGCCCGACAGGATGTAGATAGAAGTACGAGTTGGTACTACTACAGCGGGACAACCGTACGTCACGTCATACATACGAAGATGAAGAACAAGTCGAAGTCCAAGAGACAGCGACGTCACCGAGCCTGCTCCAGTTCATCGCAAGTAAGGCTAAAGTCACCGAGGCAGATCTCGTCAGCCGAGGTACGTCGAAGATTAATATCAAAATGTCCGACTATGAAAAGCACTTCAGACAGTTATCAAGTAGCAAGCCCTTTCAAAATGATAATAGCCAGGACATTGCTATGCTTATGGAGCGGATGTTGAAAGTGCAGGCGTCTCAAATTGAGCAACATGGACAATTGCTTGCTATGCTAACAGAGACTCTGTGCGCTAACAATGGTCCCAAAGCTGAATTAGTGAAGCCGGACATGTTCGATGGGACGACGGCGTCGGCAACCACTTGGTTGAAGTTCTTTGAATATGCTTGTGAAAAGAACTGCTGGTTGACGTCACAGGATAAAGTGCAAAATATGAGACTATTTCTTGTACAAAATGCCAAGAAATGGTATGAGCTCCGCATAACAGACCATCTGGACGACGCCTGGGATCACTGGAGAGCAAGTTTTACTTCGGCTTTTGATCAGAACCCGGTCGACCGATGGGACAAAGCTATATTTTTCAAACAACGCTCAAGTTCACTAATTGACTATTTCTACGAGAAGAGACGGCTGTTGCTGTTAGCAGATCCTACTTTGCCTGAGTCGTCTATTGTACCGTTAGTCATCCACGGTATGACAAAGGAATGCCAAAGGCAAGTGCAAATAAGGTCGCCTAAGACAGTTGAAGACTTACTGGGGTGTCTTAAGGACGTTCCATGAAGCCCCTGGGCCCGTTGCGCAGCACAATTGGATCCATCCAGCCAGGGTTCATCCGGATAGTACAGCGACAGCAATGACACCATCTACCAGAAGCGCAGCATCTGACTATTTCCCTAGCAACCGAGACGTCAAGGAGACAAAAAACGAATAAACGTGGGTGCACAGCCCCACCCGTGTAACCAAAACGAGGCTGTCTACTTGATTCGATCAAGCGTGTTACAAACGGCACTGCTTATTAACGGAAAAGAAGTAAGTGCCCTAGTCGACACAGGAGCTTCAGTAAGTCTGATTAATCAAACCATGGTAAAAGCAGATGACATGCGACAAGGTAAAGTGGTAACGGTTAAGAGCTAGGATGGATCATCTCGAACACTGCACACTTGGACAAGAGTCAGTATACATTTGGCTGGGGAGGACTTCACAGTAGAAGCGCTGGTTATGCGTAATGTCGAATTCTTGTTTATACTGTCAAGACCCGACATGAAGCTACGAATGAACATTTCTTGGAAAGATGAAGTGACTTTAGACTCCCTGGTTTCAACTGTCCAGACATCGCCACAGATGAGGACTGCCAAATGCGCTAATGACATATGGACAATTTTTCCCGAACGTATATGCCTCGATACATATCCACCTGCAGCTTCTGTACCCAAAGTGCCTTTTGAACTCCGCGACACGACTATTGTACGGAAGAGAGCCTACAGGATTTCTCACGAAAAGAAAGTATGGCTGAAACAAGAGCTGCAACAAATGCTGAACGCTGGAATAATAAGGCCCTCAACGTCACCTTTTGCGTCTCCTATAACTATTGTTCCCAAAGAAGATGGTTCACTGCGACTTTGTACTGATTATCGGCAATCAACACCCAAACAGAACTGTATTCGTTCCCTATGCCTTTGATTGACGACATCATTAATGATACTGGAGAATGCCAATGGTTCTCACGAATCGATTTGTGCAAAGGTTACTGGCAGGTACCTCTCCAGGAAAAATCATAGAAGTACACGGCATTTATAACACCATTTGATATATATTAATACAACCGTCTGCCATTCGGTTGGAAGAACTCGGGTGCTTGGTTTCAGCGCATGATGAACGGGGTACTTAAAGATTTCATCGGAGATTTCTGCAATGTTTATGTCGATGACATCATTATTTACTCCCGTACCGAGGAAGAGTACTGTTCCCACGTCTCTCAAATACTAGAAGCGTTGAGCAAATCACAACTAAAAATAAACAAGAAGAAAAGTGAATTCTTTCAGAGAAAGTTCGTGTTCCTTGGCAGAGTCCTGGACGGCTTCACGAAGACGACAAAGGAACAGTCCGTCCAACGAATCAAGGAAATGCGTAAGCCCTACGATGTTCACTCCCTGCGTGTATTGGGATTGGCAGGACATTTTCGGGCGTTCATTAAAGACTTTGGGGCGATATCCAGGTGTCTTACAAGGCTCAATCAAAAGGAAGTTCCCTTTGTGTGGAGCGACGAGTGCGACCGTGCATATGAAGAACTGGTGCGTGCCATATCTTCAGATCCAATCTTGATATTACCTGATTTAGCCAAACCCTTCGAATTCTGCACTGACGCGTCCAATTATGGCACAGGAGCAGTGTTATACCAACGAGACTCTAGCCAAGACAGAAGCCACCAGTTAAAGGTCATTGGCTATTACTCCTACACCTTTTCAAAAGCGGAAGTAAATTATACCACCACGGAAAAGGAGGCCCTAGCAGTAGTGCTAGCGTTACGATACTTCAGGAGTTATTTGGAGGGCCGTTGGTTCAAGCTTTTCACGGACAATCAGGCTTTGACATACCTTCTGAGCCTTACACAACCGAAGAAAAGAGTGGCAAGATGGATTAGCGAAATTCAGCAGTTCACGTTTGATGTTAGCCACAGACCTGGTGAAAAGCTACCTGACGCGGACGCGTTATCAAGGTTGCACATACCACCAATAAACAACGAGCAAGGGGCACACGTCGCAAGTGTATGGGAAGACACTGAAGAACTAAAATTAATCGACGGAAAGTTTGTTGTACCTCAAAGCTGCATATCCAAAATATTGCGGCTCTATCATGACAGTCTACACTCAGGGGGGCATGATGGCTTTTGGCGGACTTACTGGAAGATTCAGAAACGTTTTACGTGGAAGAACATGAAAGCCGATGTAGAGAATTATGTCAAGACCTGTCATCAATGTCAGACTATCAAAGCCAAGTTACGCCCAAAAGGAAACCAAATGGTCATTCCTTTGTATTCAGATGTCCCCTTCGAAGTCGTCCATCTCGATTTCGCTGAAATCAAAAAGAAAGGGGAGGGTGTGCGCCAGACTCAGTCTTTTATAGTGGCTGTTGACCAGTGCACACGTATGGCGGCGGCCAAGCCCGGAAAAGAAGATGCAAACAGTGTGATTGCACTGATGGAAAGAGAGGCATTTAGACACACCAAGGTGATTGTGTCTGATAATGGACCTGCATTCCGCAGCGAGAGGCTCCGTCGGTGGGCAGCAGAAAAGGGTATCACTTTGAGATTTTCAGCACCATATCACCCGGAAGGAAATGCTCTAGCAGAACGTCTCATACGTGACTTGAAGACCTTCATTTCTATATACGCAGAATTTCGTGGAGGATGGAAGTGTGCTCTTGAGGCAGCGGTTAGGCATCACAATCAATCCCACACAGCTGGACTTGGCTGTAGCCCTCAGTTTGCTGCCTTTCAGAAGACAACGTGGTTACCAGCAGATCACGAACTTGGCATAGTAGGGAAGATCCATATTCCAGAACGCAAGAAGACGTCAGAAGAATACCATATGTATAAACGTACCATGAATAAATATTACGACTCGCTCCATGCAACGCATATGCCCAACGTACAACCTGGAGACATGGTGCTAGTATGAAAAGGTCTTGATCGTTCGAAGACTGCTTTCACGGGCCCTTATGTCGTCCTCAAAACGGTAAAGCAGCAAGGTATACTCAAGTCTGTGCACTTTGAAGGACCAGCAGGCAAGACAGAAGTTACAACTGTAGGTAACCTAGTGTCTTACCATCCGCGGAAGGATGGCAATAAGAGACCCGGAGAATGTAACGTCCTGGTCAAAAGAAGAAGAGAAAGTGAAGAGAGAAGAAGAAGAAGAGGATCGAATGAAATTAGTAAACAGTTGATCAGTATCGGATCCTTTATTTTACAACTCTCACGAATCCCCCGCAGGGGCGTCTGCGTCAGCAGGCGTTTGGTGTGTTGCGACACCACGGACCCGAGCACATGGGGGTTGGACCCTCCCGAGTGTAGACGTGCGTGGCTTTGCCGTGTCTGGGGAAAGGGGGATCCTGGGGGTTGAGCTGAAGGCGGGTGTTAGGACCTTTAGGCCGCCCGGCTGAAGCAACACACCTCTTTGGCCTCTGCTTCACACAGACGACGCCTCCAGACTGACCCACCTGGAGGAAATCGGCAGTCGCCTTTTACTGTCCTTTTCTTTAACCTTCGTCTTTCTCCCTTACTTTTAATCTTTCCTGTCTTCTCTCCCATTTATTTCCAGCATTCCTGCGGCGAGGGTTGACCTTGTGTGTCATAACCACCCTTGGTTATACCATGTTAGGTTATAGACGTCAGACGTCAGAGTTTTGCAAGACGCGTAGCTCCACCTGCCGGTGCGAAGAGGTAATAATTGAGTAGTGCAAAGTCCGACTCCCTTCCTAAGTTTCCTAAGCAGCTATGCGATTGCGAAACAACGATTTAACTTAAGTTTGGTTGATATTGCGAATGCTTTGCGCATTGAACACCCAGAATGAGAACTATGAATTTCTCTGCTAGTCGGACGTGCCGCCGAACTGCCATAAAGTTCTTGTTGGCTCACTCGTCAGAACGATGGCGAGCACGACGGCAACCGCGACAGCTCCGCGCGCTACAAAGAAACGCTGCAATGGACGCTACTGTTGCGTTGTAAATTGCCATGAACGTGAAGGACTGAATAACAACGTTCAGTTTTACGGATTTCCATCGCGGTCGTATGAAGGAGAAAGGCGAGAGCGCTGGAAACGGGCCGTTCGCGTGTTGGGTAAGCGAATTACGCGCATTCTCCACAACACAGCCGCTCACATGAGAAAGTGTGTTAATGTTGTTCTGCTGTAATTGTGTTGCGTAGCCCTGACGGGGACTATGACAACCAAGCGAAAACTGAGGAATCTGCAGCCGCCCCTTCGTTGGCAACAGAATAAACAAAGTTGTGAACCATCCTGCATATGTGCCATCGATATTGCTACCTGTTTACACACGTCCACCTCCGCTTGACTCAGCAAGTGGAACGGAGAGATTTGGCAGGTCAGTTTAACCAAACATTTTGGTTCCTTTATGAATTCAACATCGTGTTCTAGGGCATTGTGGTATCGCGAGTTCATTTCTAGTTTCGGCTTTTCCGATGCAGCAAGCACGTTTCGCAATGCACTGAGCCCTCTTGACAGCTGCGTTTTGTTTTGGTTTTGTTTTTTAATCTGAGCAATAAAGTTGCTGGGGGAGTACTGGATGAGTAATTGCGAAGTGACGCACGTGTGTAGAAAAAAATGTCGCGTTTATTTACATTCATTTGTGCGCGTGTGTTGTTTTAAGCGTCTGCTAAAAATTCAAGGGTACTGAGCGGTGCTGTAGCTCCCGTGAGACAGAAAGATGCCTCGCGCAGGCACTGTAGGAAGCTTACTTTCGTTATGTTAGCAGGCTGTTTGCTGCCCGAAAAAGGCTTTGGAAGAATTTAGTCTCTGTATATAATTACGACATTAAACATTACGATAAACTTTAATCCATTGAGGGCAGATTTTTTTTGCCAAGTGCGACCCCCAGGGTCGATTTCTTTAATTGCTGATTTAAATTCTTCGAAAGAACCAATTACGAAAAAATGGTCGTAATTTTTTGAGAGTGACCGTAAAGTAACGAGAAAATCGTTTGTTTTGTAAAATACACAAAGTTTATTCATGGATAAGATAAGCGCACTGAAAAATGGTTGTGTGCACGTCCGAAAACCGAAACAAGTGAAAAGCCTTCGTCTTATCGCCAACAAGGTGCGATAGAGCTTTTGTGGTCTCCAAAAAAGGAAACACAAAAACGGCAGCATCGTTTGTATATATACGCGCCTGCCCGGGAACAGATGTAATCGCGCCGCAGTGAGCGACAAACAATCGAATAATTAACAAGCGGTCACCCTTTGAGAGATTTGAAACCAGATAGCCACCAGTTTAGCGCGTGCAACAACTAGCGGATGCTAACACGTGTTCAAACGAATAAATTCCAAAATATCGTTCGCGACAATCTAGGTTTGTTTTGCCTTCGGTTGTACCCCGCAAAAGCGGACACGCGCGTATCTCCATTTGCAGTAAATACAAACGGAAGACAACCGTGAAGAAAACATTCGAAGATGCGCGATAACACACTCGAACGCCCAGGAAGTGAGAGCTGAAGCGAGAACGCAACTGAAAAGGCGAAGGTCGCCAGGGCCATTCGCCCCTGATAAAGCGAGCATTGTACCACTGACCGTAAGCTACATAGCTAATTGACTTAATCATATATGTACTTCATCGCTTTGACATTATGTACGTGCCCAAATTTAACACATTTAGGCGCTAGAGAACGGACGTTGGAGTGCTTGCCTTGAACTCGACGTCGTACTATGCTCGCTGTACTTGCGAGTTGCAGCGCGCCGAAATAACGCTTGAAACTTCTTTTACATTGCACACGTACTTCGCTCTGATCCCTTTCCGAAGCGTGGATGGGCGGAACAAGCTTTCCAAGTCCTTCATTTTTAGGAAACCGTGCCTCAACACAACCGAAAGAGGGGGCTCCATTGTGGCCTATGCAGATTCGCTTGCGGACAGCTCTCTTTGCACTACTCAGTTTGCGCCAACGCTGCGCGGGTTTTTCCGCAGCGCCACCTGGGCAGAGTCTGAAGTCTATAGCAGTAACGTACAGCTGGCGTTTGCAGGACTTGTTTTACACGTCTTGCGGCGTCCCCTTGTTGGGCTCCATGGTGGGTGGCTGGCGTTACTGCCGAAAGCACACACACTCACATATGGCTAGGAACTTTCCACCACTCCCTGATCGCCCCCAGAAAAGGGGGCGTACTAAAGAAGTCTTCATTTTTTTGTAATTAAACAGACTTTCCCCCGCTATCATATAATCCACAGTGAAAAACAGAAAAAAAAACAGTCAGAGTCATCTTGCCGTTCCTTGTGGTGAAATGTCTTACCGATGCTGTTGGCCCAAGTTATAAAGTCCCGAAATTGGCCAGCGGTGACTGCTCTTGGAACTCCGCGATAAGAAGCAACACGAAAAAGCTGAAAAATCTAGTCTCCTTTGGAGACATTCCACTGACTATTACCCCACACCGCATACTGAACATCACCCGTGGTGTCATTTCGGACGATGACTTGATGGAACTCACCGAGACAGAACTTCTAGAGCGCTGGAGCGACCTGAATGTAATAAATGTCAAAAGAATGAAGTTGAGGCAGGATGGTAAAGAAATCCAAAGAAAGCACCTTATTCTAACCTTCGGCTCAAGTTTGTGTCCTGAAAATATCGAAACACGCTATATGAAAATCCGTGTCAGGCCGTGCGTGCTAAACCCCCTGAGATGCTTCAAATGTCAAAGATTTGGCCATAGTTCCCAGAATTGCCGAGTTCGAGTGACCTGTACTAAATGCAGCGCACATGAACATGTATCTGAAAGTTGCAAGAATGACCTACACTTCGTAAACTCTGATAGAGAGCACGCCGCATACTCGCGGTCGTGCCTAACCTTGAAATGAGAAAAGAAATAATAGCTATCAAACTAAAAGAGAACATATCATTCAAAGAGGCACATAGGTGGGTATCATACCTGCCCAAGAACACCTTTGCCGATGTGGCGCATCAGGGGGCAGCGACACAACAGTTACCGGTGGCTGTCCGGCCCACACGCAGTGAACCGCCAGCGACGCCATACGCCCCCTTAGCGGCTGCAGCTAGCGCTGCTCCGCCATCTCAGAACAAGGGGCCATCGACTTCCAGACTGGTGGCCTCAAGGGTCTCGTCGCTCGAGACGAGGCCGTCACGTCAAACCAACCGCTCGCAAGAGGCGATGGACACAACAACCGGCCAGACGGCGTCGCCCGCGCCCAAGGAGCGGCGGGAATCTCTCGACCGCTCCAGAAAAGACAAACCTCGCGTCACGGCGCCTGGAAAGGGCACCGTGAGCTCGTCTTCATCTTCTGAACACACAGCACAAACACTTTCTTCATTATGGAGACACGAATACTACAGTGGAATGTCAGAGGAGTTATTCAAAACCTCGACGATATAAGAGAACTCCTACACAAACATATAATCCAAAGTTGCTGTGTGTTCAAGAGACTTCTGAAACCTACAAACACGAACTTTCTTCATGATTACACCATCTTCCGAAAAGACGGTAACGAGGCTAACGCCTCCGGCGCTGTAGCAATAGTTGCCGACAAGTCCGTAGCTTGTCGACACGTCGCCCTTCGGACGCCCCTTGGGGCAGTGTCTGTTCGGGCTATCCTTTTTAATTCGTCACTGTATGTTCCATTTGCGCATACCCCCGAACCATCATCTTGAAAAAGCAGACTTCCATAACCTCATTGATCAGCTTCCCGAGCCTTACATGCTCGTGGGAGAGTTTAACGCTCACAACACGATGTGGGGCTACTCGCGATGCGACGTGCGAGGTAGACTGATAGAAAACTTCCTTGTGAACTCCGGTGCGTGTCTCTTCAGTAAGAAGGAGCCAACGCACTATGATATCTATCACAATTCATACTCATCAATAGACCTATCGATTGGCTCTGCCTCCCTTTTCTCTGATTTAGAATGGCATTTCATCAAAAATCCATATGCAAGTGACCACTTCCCATTAAGTCTAAACTTGGTAACGCAACGTGACTCCCCTCCACATGTCTCTCGCTGTAAACTAGCCTCAGCTGATTGGAAATGTTTTAAGGAAGCCACCTACGTATCGCAAGCTTTTATAAGTAACTTTAGTATAGATCATGCCGTATCATATTGTCACGGAGTAGTGACGGTAAAGAAAACAGTCGTAAAACTGTGTATGACGAAACTGATTCTTGATTGGGCTAACCTGTGCTCACAAAAGAAAACTACTCTCAAAGCACAACGATAGCGGCGAACACAGTCGGCGATCGTCGAAATCTGACCAGCGGCGAAACGCGTCGGCTTTTATACATGAGTAATTGAAGGTTCCAGATTAATCCCTGGTGCCCGCGTGTCTTCCCGAAAGTTCTAGACAATTCGCGTCGCTCATACAATCAGATTACATGAGCGTCGGTGACCACAGACGACGGATAGAAGCATCGATAACGTTTGAGAAGCTTCCAATGTAGGCGCGTCCTGGGCCGAGCGATAACGTTTAACATTTGTTAGCCAGTGGAAAGCGGCCACCGGTGAAAGATAAACATGTATACTTGTCAATACCCTCCCCTTAAAAAGCATCGTCCCGATTCTACAAACACGAAAGCGAAAACCAAACCACGCGTAAAAAAAATAAAGCAACAAAGTGCCTAAGTTCGTCCGCGGACGTAGAAAGGCTTAAAGCTCCAACCAGACATACGCGTTGGAAAGCGGCCGCGCGCGGCGCATCGCGCCTGGGCCCGTACGGCGTCAGGCGCGGGGAGTGCGTCGCGTGTGGACGCGTTGCGGCGTGGACACCTACCGCTGCTAGAATTTTTACGCCCGCGCCGGAAGCTGCCACCGCGTCGCCCGCGTGGCGCTCCTCACGTGACCACAGAACGCCTATGACGTGACCACTGCGAACCAGCGTGAATTCCGGAACGACTCTTCGCGCGGCGTGCAGGTAGAGTGACCTCGTGCAGGCAAGCCCGGGCAAGCTGCGTGCTCTGTGTTTGTCGTTCCGCGCGTTTGGTAGGTGAATATGGCAGCCGCGACGAAACGCGCAGGGACGCGCGGCAACTCGTGCATCGTTTGGGTGCGCGCCCTCTTCCTCTATAGGACGCGACGTGACGTTGAGTGAGCGCGGCGCGTGCGGACGCTTTCCAACACGTACGTCTGGTTGGGGCTAAAGACGCACCACGTGGATGACTTCAGGATGTGCGTGGCGCCGCTGTGATTGCGAAATGCTGTCTGGCACGACCTTATAGTCCAGTGCGCCAATGCGTCGGATGAACTTATAGGGTTCGAAATAGCGACGTAACAGTTTCTCGCTAAGTCCTCGTCGGCGTATCGAAGTCCAGACCCAAACACGGTCGCCGGGCGGGTACTCGACTAGTGTCGCCGGAGATTGTAGTGTCGGCTGTCGGTCCTTTGCTGGCTCTTGATACTCAGGCGGGCGAGCTGTCGACCTTCTTCGGCACGCTGCAAATAGGTGGCAACGTCGAAATTTTCTTCGTCGGTGACGTCCGGTAGCATGGCGTCAAGCGTCGTTGCCGGGTTCCTTCAGTTGAACAGGTTGAACGGCGCCATGTGCGTCGTTTCTTGCACGGCCGTGTTGTATGCAAAGGTTACCTACGCAAGGATCCCACGTCTTGTGTTCTACGTCGACGTACACTGCCAGCATGTCGGCAATGGTCTTATTGAGGCACTCGTGGAGGCCATTCGTCTGCGGGTGGTAGGCTATGGTTCGGCGATGGCTTGTTTGGCTGTATCGCAGGACGGCCTGCGTTAGTTCTGCCGTAAAGGCTGTACCTCTGTCGGTGATGAGGACTTCTGGGGCACCGTGACGCAGGAGGATGTTCTCAACGATGAATCGGGCTACCTCGGTGGCACTGCCTTAGGGAAAGGCTTTTGTTTCGGCGTAACGGATGAGGTAGTCCGTAGCTACGACGATCCATTTATTCCCGGACGTCGACGTCGGGAAATGCCTCAGTAAGTCCATCCCGATCTGCTGGAATGGTCGGCGGGTAGGTTCCATCGGCTGTAGAAGTCCGACTGGCTTTGTCGGCGGTGTTTTGCGTCGCTGACAGTCCCGGTTACGTAATGGGCGACGTCGGCAGAGAGGCGAGATCAGTAGTATTTTTCTTGTATCCTCGCGAGCATGTGGGAAAAACCGAGGTGGCCAGCCGTTGGGTCGTCATAGAGAGCTTGCAGAACCTCTGGACGCAATGCTGAGGGCTCCGAGAGGCGAGAAGTTCTTCTTTAGGAGAATGTCGTTTTGCAAGAAAAACGGCGCCAATCCTCGCCTGAACACCTTCGGCACAGTGACGGCCTTCCAGATAGTCTACAAGGCTCCTTAGTTCCTGGTTGGCTCGCTGTTCGGCGAATTCGTCGGCGCTGATCGGTCCGAGAAAGTGTCATCCTGGTCGTCCTGAGGCGGCGGTTCGACGGGGGCGCGAGACAAGCAGTCGGCGTCAGAGTGATTTCGCCCGGACTTGTAATCGACGGTAATGTCGAATGCTTGAAGTCTCCGATTCCATCATGTGAGGCGACCCGAAGGATCCTTCAAGTTAGCTAGCCAACACAAGGCGTGGTGGTCGCTCACAACTTTGAAGGACCGCCCATAGAGGTAGAGGCGAAACTTTGATGTAGCCCAGACGATGGCGAGGCACTCCCTTTCTGTTGTGGAATAATTTTATTCCGCCTTCGATAGCGACCGGCTAGCGTAACTTACAACCCTTTCTAGTCCGTCAGTCCTCTGCACAAGCACGGCGCCGAGTCCTACGCTGCTTGCGTCGGTGTGGACTTCGGTATCGGCGTTTTCGTCGAAATGCGCAAGTATTGGCGGCGATTGCAAGCGTTGCTTCAGTTCTTCAAATGCTTCGACTTGTGGCGTATCCCACTTGAACTTGACGTCGGCCTTCGTGAGGTACGTCAGTGGCTCGGCAATCCGTGAAAAATCCTTGACGAAGCGCCTGTAATTGATACCTTTCACGTGACGTCACGCACCCACCTTATCACCGTGTCGGGGCACCAACACTGCGGCTACGAGCACTTCAGTTCAATCCATCATATTGAAAACTGTCACGTGACGCTAAAGACCCAGCTTATTATCGTGTCGGTGCACCAACATGGCGGCTACAATGACGTTAGTGCAAGCCTTCTATAGGCGCACAGTCCTTCTATAGGCGCACTGCATTTTTGTCGGCAGGCGGAGCAAAGTCAGTGATGGCCGCCGTTTTCTGTGGGTCAGGGCACACTCCTGACCTGTTGATGACATGGCTTAAAAACAAGAGCTCCTTGTATGCGAAGCGGCACTTTTCTGGCTACAACGTGAGTCCGGATGTCTTGATTGCTTGAAGAACTGTTTCAAGGCGCCGGAGGTGTTCCTCGAAGTTTGAGGCAAATGCAACTACGTCGTCCAAATAGACGAGGCAAGTCTGCCACTTCAAGCCTGCCAGTACTGTATCCATGACGAGTTGGAAAGTCGCAGGTGCCGAGCAAAGACCAAACGGCATAACCTTGAACTCAAACAGTCCGTCTGGTGTTATAAATGCAGTCTTCTCCTGGTCCCTCTCGTCGACTTCGATTTGCCAGTAGCCGGTTTTGAGGTCCATCGACGAAAAATACTTTGCGTTGTAGAGTCGATCCAAGGCGTCGTCAATCCGTGGGAGATGGTATACGCCCTTCGTGATTTTGTTGAGGCGACGATTATCGACAAAGAAACGTAGGCTTCCACCCTTCTTCACGAACACCACGGGGGATGCCCACGGACTCTTGGACGGCTGAATGATGTTGTCGCGTATCATTTCGTCGACTGGTTGCCTTATGGCTTCGCGTTCGCGCACCGAAACTCGTAACGGGCTCTGACGGAGTGGGCGGACATATTCGTCGGTTATGATGGGGTGCTTGGCGACAGGGGTTTGTCGAACTTTTCACGACGACGAGAAGCAGTCATTTTATTGCAGGAGCAGAGCTTTTAGCTGTTATTTCTTGTGCCTGGGAAGGTTCTTGTTGACGTCGAAAGTTGGTTCGGGTGCTACAGTCGTCGTTGCAGGTGCACTAGAATCCATGAAGGCGAAAGCACTGCTGGCTTGTGCTATTTCGTCGAAGTAGGCCACCGTGGTGCCTCTCTTAATGTGCTTGTATTCGGGGCTGAAGTTCGTGAGCATCACTCTTGCTTTCCCTTCACGTAGCTTAGCTATGCCTCTAGCGACGCACATTTCACGGTCGAGCGGTAAGTGATAATCGCCCTCGATGACGCCCTCGACGTTTGCAAGCACTTCGGTACCGACGGAAATCATTACGCTGGAGCGAGGCGGAACGGTGACTTGTTCTTATAGCACATTCAAGGCATGGTAACTGATGTTTGTAATCCGGTGGTATCGCGTTGTGCGTTGAAAGCGTTATGGACTTGGACCTTAAATCGATGACTGCACCGTGATGGTTGAGAAAGTCCATGCCTAGGATTACATCCCTGGGCAGTGCTTCAGGATTACGAAGCTCGCCGGGTAAGTGCGGTTATTTACCGTGACTCGGGCTGTGCAGATTCCAGCCGGCGTTATTAGATGGCCTCCCGCTGTCTGGATATCGGGTCCTTGCCAGGCCGTTTTCACCTTCTTCAACTTTGCGGTGAACGAGCCACTGCAGACGGAATAGTCGGCTCCAGTGTCGACGAGAGCGGTGACGCTATGACTATCGAAAAGCGTGTCTAGATCGGAGACCGTCGTCTGGCGATACGGTCAAGTCGTGGCATCGGATCACGGCTGCGTCGGCTTGCTCCGCTGCTGCTACGTCGCGTCGGCAGGTCTTCTTGCGGCGGCGAAGTGTTGTAGTCAAGGCTCGATCTTGCCAGGCGGCGTGGTAATATCTCGTCGTGATGATTCACGAATCTTGTTCGTCGGCGGCGGAGGATCTTCGGCATTACATCATACAGCAACCGCACTTCAATCGGTTGCTGCCTTTAGTTTCCCGGGCAAGGGCTGGGAGATCGGCCCCGGGTTGGGCCAGCATACAGCCGGCGATGCGGCGAGATGTAGCCGCCCGGGAACGGTCGCGGTTGCCACTGGGCTCCGGCTAGGTAGTCAGCGATGTCACGTGGTCGCTCGCCAAGCTGTGGACGTGGCGCGTTGCCGGCGAACCCTCGTCGGCCTATCTCGCGGTATGGGTATCGGCGGTAGACATGGCCGGCTTCCCCGCAGTGATAGCAGAGCGGGCGGTGGTCGGGGGCGCGCCAAATGTCCGTCTTCCTCTGGTAGCTGCGCTGAGCGACGGGCGGGCGTGCTGGCGGCGGCGGCGGTGGACGACGGAACTGCGGCGTTACGGGGCCCTGGCGCGAGCGCGGAGGGGGGCATTGACGACGGGCGACGGCGGCGTAGATCATCGCTTCTGGCTGGGGTTGCGGCGATTGCGGCTGTACATCGGGAACTCCTAGTGAGCGCTGACCTCCTTTGACGATATCGGCGATAGATGCCACTTGAGGCTTGCGATCTAGGAAAGAGCTTCTGCAGTTCCTCGCGAACGACTGCCCTGATGGTCTCGCGCAGGTCGTCGCTGCCAAGTGCTTGACCGTCAATGTTGTTCGCGACTAGTGTTCGGTAGTTATATTGCCTTGCCCCGCATGTCGAGCGTCTTCTCAATGGTTGTGGCCTCGGAAACAAATTCAGCAGCAGTCTTGGGCGGGTTGCGTATCAATCCGGCGAAGAGCTCTTGCTTGAGACGCCTCATCAAGGAGCGAACTTTTTTCTCTTCTGGTATGTTGAGGGCGGCATCTCCTCCATGAATATCGTGACGTTCCTTTTCGGCAGTTGCACCCGGGCTTCTAGGAGAACTTCGGCCTTTTCTTTGCGCACGACACTCGTGAAGGTCCTCACGAAGCTCTCACGAAATAGCTCTCACGTCACCAGGGTGGCCTCTCTATTCTCAACCAGGTTCGAGCAGCGTCATCCAACGAAAAATATGCATGGCGCAGCTTGTCTTCGTCGCTTCCATTTGTTGAAGGTCGCGGTCCTCTCATATGTCTCCAGCCAGGTTTCAGGGTCTTCAGCCGGTGATCCACGGAACGTCGGTGGCTCGCGAGGCTGTTGCAGGAGGATTGAGGACGCTGGGGCTGCCATTGGGGCCGTCGACTTGTCCTTGATCGCTGTGGTCTTCTCGGGAAGAAGTCCCTATTCTGGCGAAAGTCCTTGCTGCCTACGGCTAGCTCGCTGGTCCTTGGCAACGTTGGTCTCGTCCTCCGGTTTCGGGCTTGGGTCGCGGCTTTGCGGGGGCGTTCGGTGCGCCTACACAAAGCACCTAAACCAGATGTCACGTAGTATTGACAGTAAAGAAAACAGTCGTAAACTGTATGACCAAACTGATTCTTTATTGGGCGAACCTGTGCGCACAAATGAAAGCTACACTCAAAGCACAACGACAGCGGGGAACACGGTCGGCGATCGTTGAAATCTGATCAGCGGTGGAAACGCGTCGGCTTTTATACGTGAGTCATTGATGTTCCAGATTAATCCCTGGTGCCCGCGTGTCTTCCTGAAAGTTCTAGACAATCACGTCGCTCACACAATCAGATTACATGAGCGTCAGTGACCACAGACGACGGATAGAAGCATCGATAACGTTTGAGAAGCTTCCCAATGCAGGCACGTCCTGCGCAGAGCGATAACTATGAACATTTACCCGCCGGGGTTGGCTCAGTCAGCTAAGGCGTTGCGCTGCTGAGCACGAGGTCGCGGGATCGAATCCCGGCCACGGCGGCCGCATTTCGATGAGGCGAAATGCAAAAAACCGCCCGTGTGCTTGCCTTGTAGTGCACGTTAAAGAACCCCAGGTGGTCGAAATTAATCCGGAGCCCTCCACTACGGCGTGCCTCATAATCAGAACTGGTTTGGCACGTAAAACCCCAGAAAGAAGAATAAGAACAACGATAAACATTTGTAGCCGGTGGTAAAGCGGCCAACCGGTGAAAGATAAACATGTATACGTGTCAATATCTTACCGCTTTTATTATTGACGCAGCTGAGAAGTTCATTCATCAGACAAATGGGTCTTTATCCAAAGACTGGTCCCCTGGTGGAATGACGATTGCAGGCAGGCACGAAGGAGACAAACTAAAGCCTGGGGCAAACTACGGGAATGTCCTACTGCGGAAAACCTCATCGAATTTAAACAGAATAAATCACAGGGGCGATGGACACGGCGACAAGCAAAGAGGGCCAGCTGGGAGAAATTTTTCTTGGGAATTATTCCTATACACAGGAAACAAAAGTGTGGAATGAACTCAGAAAGCTTAAGGGGCAATCAACCCACTCTTTGCCTCTGGTAAATGACGATGGAAGTGGCTTGGAAGACCAGGCTAACGCTCTCGGGGAGCACTTCGAGTGCGTGTCTAGCTCAATGCATTATACACGGTCATTCCTTAAACACAAGGAACAAAATAAACGCATGCCATTAGATCGTAAGTGCAGACGGATCGAACCCTCCAATAGCCATTTTACCATTGCCGAGTTAAGAGCCTCCTTAAAGAAATGTCAAAGCTCCGCTCCAGGTCCTGACAAAGTAGTCTACGATATAGACAAATACATCCACACAGACACCCAAATGACTGTATTCACACTTTTTAATAAAATATGGACTGCTGGGTACATTCCTTCTACATGGAAAGAAGCAATTGTCGTACCGGTTCTGAAGTAGGGCAAGGACCCTTCTTTAGTGACAAGCTATCGTCCAATAGCGCTCACAAGTTGCCTGTATAAGCTATTTGAAAAAATGATTAACTACCGTCTCCTGCATTTCCTTGATTCAAACTGTTCGATCCATATCAGTGTGGCTTTAGAGAAGGCCGGTGAACAACCGACCATCTAGTAACGTATCGAGGCAAATATCCGAAACGCTTTTGTCTTTGAGCAGTTTTTATTGTCCGTATTCCTCGACATGGAAATGGCCTATACGACACAACGTGGCGCTTTGGAATATTGCGTAATATGTCAGAGATGGATATTCGGGGAACCATGCTTAGCGTTATAGCAGTACTCTGTTCAGACCTTATTATCAGGAAACCAGGTTCCACAGGGTGTACTTAGTGTCGCTTTTCACTGTAAAGATGATTCTTCATTCATTCATTCCACTCAGTTATTTTATTCGGTATACGTCGAGACGTACAGATAGGATTTCGGTCGTGCAATCTGGCAATCTGTGAGCAAGGTTCAGCTCGGTCTCACAAAGTCTCCAAATGGGCTGATGAAATTGCTTTAAGCTCAACCCGAATAAAAGCTCCTGTGTTCTTTTACCGAAACACAGGATTGAACGCTGATCCTGACGTAGAACTGTATGGACAGTGGATACCTGTAAATAGCGAATACAAATTTTTACGCATAATACTAGACACAAAGCTTACATTCACCCTACACCAAGTATCTTAAGAACAAATGCTTAAAAACAATGAAGATTCTTAAACTTTTGTCGCACAACGTGGACTAGTGATAGGGAATGCCTCATGAACCTATATAGAAGCCTTATACATACACGATTAGACTACGGGGCCATAGTGTACCAGTCTGCTACGCCCAGCGCGCTAAAGATGCTGGATGCCATGCACCATCTAGGCATCCGATTGGCCACACGTGCTTTTAGGACAAGTCCTGTGGCAAGCCTCTACGTAGAGGCAAATTAGTGGTAACTCCACCTACGAAGGGCTTCAAGGACACATACAGCTTCCATATTTTCTAAAGGTAAATATGCCAACTCTGAACACCTGGCATATTCGACCATAAATATCACGACTAGTACCATACTGTTTCAGAATCAACCTGCAGCGAGAAAGCCTTTCTCGTTGCGTGTGCGGAGCCTCAGCAAAGAAGTAGGTGTACCACTCCTTGAACGTCTCATGCCTCCAGCAAAGTTGTTACCGCCGTGGCAGTGGCAGCCCATACAATTTGACACATCGTCTATTGAGGTCACTAAGCATGCCCCAGAAGCACATATTAAGATGCACTTTATAGAACTTCAGGCGAAATACTCATACCCGGAGTACTACACCGACGCATCAAGATCACATGCTGCTGTCTTACGCAGCACTCGGACCTTCTTTCCCGAATGAGATGTTCTGCACATTGAAACGAGCATCTTTACGGCTGAGGCACACGCAGTTTGGTCGGCTGTTAAACAAATTAGGAAAACAAAGATACAAAAAGCCATTATATTAGCACACGCCGTCACATATAAGCCATCTGCTGTGGCACGTACACGCTTGGGGTTGGAAGAAGAAAACGTTCTTGTTCTTGGTCTGGTTCCAGTAAAGACGTGGACTACAGGCTGGCTCTGTTGTTTCGCCCACGACATTACTCGGAGATGCTGGTAAATGCACCTTCGCTCCCAAGTTTCCGCCGTCACTGCTAGCACCTCACAGACAACCACAGCTCCAACAGCAAGAAGCAGCCGCCGCCTGCAAGGACTGCCACCCGAATTCGTTCCCTTGTCGTCGAGACTAGAAATAACAATGTCAACGACCACTACAAACCAGGCGAGCCAAACCCACGATGTCCAGTATTCTATCCCGCATGTTTTTCATGCGCCACAGACAGCCAGACCGTTCACGGAGACACTTTTGAAGATGTGGAAGACTGACTGGACCACTTCGATCGTGTTGCCAGCATCAACGAGTGGGACGATGTTCGCAAGCTGTGGAGAGTTTACTTCGCGCTAGAAGACTCTGCGAAGACATGGTATGTCTTCGCAGAGTCTTGAGGGTTCCTTTGCGGCATGGCATGAGGGTTCCTTTGCGACATGGCACGAGTTTAGCCGACAGCTCCGCGATGCATACCGCAACGCCGAAAGAAAGGAGAGAGCTGAACAAGCCATTTCTTCTAGGAACAGTGACCACACGAGAGAGTCTCGATGTTTGTCGAGGACATGCTTCGTCTTTTCAGACGCTCAGACCCTGCAATGCCCGAGGAAAAGAAGGTGCGACATTTAATGCGTGGAGTCAAGGAACAGCTTTTCGCCGGACTCGTACGCAATCCACCAACAACTGTGGCCGAGTTCGTGAGTGAGGCAACCACGATGGAGCGTACTCTCCAGCAGCGGTCGTCACAGTACTAACGCCACGACATCACGGCGTGCTCTCTTGGGTTCGACAGCGAGAAGCAGGCCCTCGCAGACTTCATACGAAGCATTGTGCGTGACGAACTGCGGCAACTCCAAGCAGTGGCACCAGTGGGACCCCAACCACCCATGACAGCACTTTCGGACGTCATCCGGAGTGAAATCAGACAGGCTGTGCAACCACTCGCACCACCAAGACCTGAGGTCCCTTTGCTAACATATGAGGCGGCATTGAGGGCTCCTGCACCACCATCTACAGATGCCATCATGCGTACAGTGGACCAGGCTACACATTTGTTCCCCGGACACCTCTTCGCATCCGCTATCCGGCTCAAGGTACCCGAGCGTACCTACGTATCGACCACCTGATCACTCAAGACAGAACGCTACTAAGGCGTATGGCGCTCGTCGGATAACCGTCCGCTATGCTACCACTGTGGCGAAGCGGGTCACGTGTACCGCGACCATAAACACTGACTCTCGAAGTGTTGTAACATACTTAAGTTTGTTTCATAAAAGAAAAATCCTGTACTGAATGACCTTTACTCATTCCTGTGTGTAACATACTTGTGTAATCAACATGTAAGAATATTGCCACGGGGATGAGAGTAGCAAAAGGGATAGGAAATATATATTTACACGATATATACAGAGAGAGACGGCTGGCAAGATGGCAGAACAACAACACGAGCGCAGCCCAGATCGTCGTCTTCACCGTCTTTCTGGCGCATTCTTCCATGCTCGGCATGGAACATAGGACCCCCGCCGTCGAGAGCGCCGTCTCGGCGCTTAAGGAGCAGTATGATCTTGTCCGCCAACATAAGCCTTAAGGCGGGAGACGTGCACGATATCAGTGGCGGACGCGGCAGATGAGCGACTGTACAATGGAGTGATCTCGTACTTGACGTCTGTGACTTGGCGTGGGACCTTGTAAGGCCCAGAGTATCGGGAAAGAAGGTTTGACGACAAGCCAACGTGGCGGCAACGCGTCCAGAGGAGGACCAAAGAGCCCGGAGAGTAATTAACGACTCTGTGATGGCTATCGTAGCGGGCCTTCTGGGACAGCTGGGAGGCATGAAGACGATCCCTGGCAATCTGGCGAGCCATTGCAGCCCGAGAAGCTGCATCGCGAGCGTAGTCGGTAACAGGGTGCACAGGTGACGGTAAAGAGTCTCGAAGGGCAATGTGGGATGGCGGCCAAACAAGAGATAAAAGGGGGAAAAGCCAGCGGTGTCATGGCGTGACGAGTTGTAGGCGAATGTCACATAAGGCAAGGTGCTGTCCCAATCACGGTGGTCTGAGGAAACGTACATGGAGAGCATTGTGGTCAGCGTGCGGTTGAGGCGCTCGGTAAGCCCATTGGTTTGCGGATGGTAGGCAGTGGTTAGCTTGTGACGGATGGAACACGAACGAAGAATGTCGTCGACGACTTCGGACAGAAAGGAGCGACCACGGTCGGTCAGCAGCTGTCGAGCAGCGCCGTGGTGAAGAATAACGTCGTAAAGTAGGAATTCCGCAACGTCAGTGGCACAGCTTGTCGGTAGTGCCCGCGTGATAGCGTATCGTGTCGCGTAGTCCGTAGCGACGGCAATCCACTTGTTCCCAGTCAGAGATGTTGGGAATGGCCCGATGAGATCAAGGCTGACGCGGTAGAACGGGCCACCGGGAATGTCGATGGGCTGAAGAGGACCAGCTGGCGACAAGGATGGATGCTTGTGGCGCTGGCAAGACTCGCAAGAAGCAACGTATCGGCGCACAGAGCGGTGGAGGCCTGGCCAGAAGAACCGACGCCGAACGCGATCATACGTGCGAGTTGCTCCGAGATGTCCAGCGGTTGGGGCATCATGAAGCTGTTCGAGGAGAGTGGAACGGAGTGTTTCGGGAACAACCAGTAGAAGCTCTGGGCCATCGGAGCTGGTATTGCGTCTATATAAGATGCCGTCACGAAGCACGAATAATTGTAGGGACGGGGCATAGTCTTGAGAGCGTAGACGGCGGATAATTGATCGCAAATTGGCATCGCTGAGCTGTTCGCTACGTATGTCGGATACATCGGATATCGCGTAGACACAGGTGCCCGAATCGTGCGCTGACAAGTCGGGAGGGTCCACTGGATGACGGGATAGGCAGTCCGCATCCTGGTGCAGTCTGCCAGACTTGTAAGTGACGTCAAAGCTGTATTCTTGCAGTTTCAGTGCCCAGCGACCAAGTCTTCCAGTCGGATCTTTGAGGGAAGACAACCAGCAAAGCGCATGGTGGTCTGTGATGAACGAAAAGGTGCGGCCAAACAAGTAAGGTCGAAACTTTCCGACAGCCCAAACTAGTGCGAGGCACTCGCGCTCAGTGATCGAAAATTTGCACTCCGAAGAGGAAAGAAGGCGACTGGCATAGGCGATGACGCGATCGCGTCCTTGTTGCTGCTGGGCGAGAACAGCGCCGATGCCATGTCCACTGGCGTCGGTGCGAAGTTCAGTAGGGGCTGACGGGTCAAAATGGGCCAAGATGGGTGGTGACGTAAGTAACGTCGTGAGCGTGTGAAACGCAGTGGCCTGTTCAGGACCCCAAGAAAATGGCGTTACCTTCTTCAAGAGTTCCGTGAGTGGACGGGCGACGTCGGCGAAGTTCCTGACAAAACGTCGAAAATAGGAGCACAAGCCGACAAAGCTCCGGACGTCTTTAGTGGAACGTGGTATAGGGATGTCTTTGACAACACGAATTTTTTCTGGGTCTGGTTGCACGCCTTCAGCACTCACAAGGTGGCCAAGCAGAGTGATTTCGCGGCGGCCAAAACGGCATTTGGAAGAGTTCAGCTGAAGATCTGCTCGCCTGAAAACTGCAAGAACAGCCGACAATCAATGTAACACAGGCAAGTTGACCATTTGTATCCACGGAGGAGGGAGTCCATCATCCTTTCAAATGTGGCTGGGGCATTACGCAGTCCAAAGGGCATTACCTTAAACTGGTAAAGTCCATCAGGCGTAAAAAATGCGGTCTTTTCACGGTCTTGATCAACGACGGCGATCTGCTAGTAGCCTGACCTCAGGTCGATAGAAGAAGTATGCAGAGCCGTGTAAGCAGTCGAGAGCGTCGTCGATCCGCGGCAAAGGGTAGACGTCCTTGTGCGTTACCTTGTTTAAATGGCGGTAGTCGACGCAGAAGGGCCAGCTGCCATCTTTCGTCTTCACCAGGACGACCGGTGATGCCCATGGACTGCATGAAGGTTCAATGACGTCCTTGGTGAGCATCTTGTCGCTTCACGCTGTATCACTTCTCGCTCGGCATGGGACACGCGATAGCGACGTCGTCTGATTGGGCTGGCGTCCCCAGTAATGATCTTATGAGTGACCACAGATGTCTGTTCCAAAGGACGGTCATTGAAGTCAAAGATGTCGCGGTAGGACTTCAATATGCGCCGCATATCGGCTGTCTGTGCAGGAAGGAGGTCAGACGCAATCATTGTCAATATCACCGTCGACGAGAATGTGTGAGAAAGAGGAAGGGGCAGAGGATAATGAAGCGTCGGACGAATGCAGAAACGGCATACTCATCGATAGAAGCAATGTGGCCTAGAGTCATTCCACTTGGGATGAGTTGCGTGCACCAGCTAATGTTCAGCATGGGTAGCGACGTGTGATTATCTGCAACTCTAATAAGCGTCTGAGGAAGAGCGACGTTTTTGGCGAATACGACTTCAACGATCGGGGTCAAGATGTAATCGCCATCGGGAATGGGCGAACAAGACCATAAGTTCACATATATAACGGCTGCAGGAGGTAGACAACGTAATCCACTGAGCACAAGCGCGGTTGGCGTGTAGTGAGCGTCATGGTAGCACGGTAGGTCTAGCTGAAGCAAGCCGGTTTCACAGTCAATAAGGGCAGAATGGGCAGACAGAAAAACCGTACCGAGAATGAGGTCATGGGAGCATTTCTCGAGCACGGCAAGGAGTACGCTGGTGGATCGGTCAGCAACACTTATTCGGGCGGAGCACATCCCTAGCGCGGGAAACGTTCCGCCATCGGCGACACGAATGAGCGGTACTGTGGGTCGTGTTAGAACCTTCTTAAGGCGGTGACCAAGCTCCGAATTCATCACTGATATCTGAGCCCCAGTGTCCACTAGAGCGACAACATGTGCGTCATCCAGTTTAACGTCTATCAGGTTTCGTCTGGTCTGCAGTGTGGTCAGAGGATTTGGCAGGCGGGTCGTCGATGCATCATCACCTCTGGGAGCTGCATAGTCTAGTTTTCCCGAGGGAGTCGTTCAATCGGCGACGTAGGGCGGCGAAATTGGGCGAGCGAGATGATTGGCGACGCGACAACGGCGAACGGGATTGGTGACCACGTGGGGATGGCGAACGACGATACGAGGGGGGAGCGTCTTCAGCGGTGGTTTGGAGATGCTCGTGGTAGGGCTGAAATCGGCCGTGATCCATGTCGGGGCGACGGTTGTTTCCATAGGGAGCCTGATACCAATACCACCGGCTGTTACAATGGCGGGCCACGTGTCCAATACGACGGCAGTTAAAGCAAATGGGACGGTCATCAGCAGTCCTCCACTCGGCTGGGTTGCGATTACGGAAAGGCGGCCTTTGACCTTGGGCGTGCGAAAGTGAGGGACGGCGGTCGATCGGCTGCGAAGGAACTGCGGCGCACACAGAGTCCAGGCCAGCATTGGAGAGCTCCTGAACGATAGCTTGGACTAGTGGCACCATCTTGGAGCTATGATCACAAGTACGGCCACACGTAGAAGCAGGAGACGCAGCGTCAAGTTCACGTCGGATGATCTTTTTCACGTGTTCCACGGTGAGCGGCGCCGACGGCTCAGGTACGTCTTCGCAGGACCACGTTGCTGCCGTGTTCGGAAGTCGCGCGAAATTATTGGCAATGCGTCGACTTCTGGCGGCCTCAAAGCTCTTGCGCTCTTGGATGATGGCATCGATGGTGTCGCAGTCTTTGCAGATTAGCAGGTTGAAGGCATAATCTGCTATGCCCTTTAACACGTGGCCTACTTTCTTAGACTCCATCATGCCGTCGTTGGCTTTGCGGCAAAGGGCAAGCACGTCCTGTATATAAGCCAGGTATGACTCTGTCGCTGTCTGTGCACGAGATGCCAGCTCCATCTTTGCTGCTGCCTTTCTACCTGCGGACTTGCCGAACAGGGAAAGCACCTTTTCCTTGCATGCATCCCAGCTCCCAATTTTCTCTTCATTATTCTGAAACCACACCTTCGCGGTTCCATTGAGATAAAATAATATGTTTGCCAACATGATCGTCTCACCCAGTGATTATTCTTACTCGCACGCTCGTACAGGGGTGGCCAGTCCTCGATGTCGACGTTGTCAGTCCCGCAGAATGTGCCTGGGTCCTTTAGCTGAGCCATGACGACCGTTGTCGTTGCAGCCGTCTCGGTGGGCGCAGACACTTCTTCCGCCATCGTGGATAAAGCCAAGCGTCAGCCGCTGCGGAGCTCCGTGTACCGTGTGGGTACCCCGCACCTCCCACCAAAATGCCACGGGATGAGAGTAACAAAAGGGAT
>NC_051160.1:169445188-169477034 GCF_013339745.2 Dermacentor silvarum
TTCGTCTACCTCTATTTTCTTGGTCATCTAACTTATTCTGTAAATATGACACCTGTGTTTGCAAAGTAGCGACGATGACTTCATATTTTAAATTTTCTTGTTCCAAAGATTGTAGAACAGACGAGTTAGCCTCTAAACCGCTTAGTCTTTCCTTCATATCTGTTATATCTAATTCCATTCTATTTTGATTCGATAAGGCTATTCATAGTGGCTATCATGTTATTCTGTCCATCAAGTAGCTTCATCAAAAGCTAAGCCCGGTGCGGTGACCATACTGTGACCAGGGCAGCGAGAACCTGCACCGAGAAGCAGAACGGGTTTTGAAGCATCGTTCCCGAAGCGCTGCTTCCAAGCCCCACAGGAGGTAACTTGCAGTGCGACTCGTTTTAAAGCCGCTGGAAGTCCCACGTGATGAGACGTCACAGAAGAAGGCGCAAGCGCAGATGTCAGGATGAAAGGCGTGATGTTCTCGCTGATCTCGCACATGTCACCATCCACTGATACCCTGATGACGTTGTCACCAGATTGTGGCAGTGAAATCCGTCAGATGCATAAGCCCGGTGCGGTGACCATACTGTGACCAGGGCAGCGAGAACCTGCACCGAGAAGCAGAACGGGTTTTGAAGCATCGTTCCCGAAGCGCTGCTGCCAAGCCCACAGGAGGTAACTTGCAGTGCGACTCGTTTTAAAGCCGCTGGAAGTCCCACGTGATGAGACGTCACAGAAGAAGGCGCAAGCGCAGATGTCAGGATGAAAGGCGTGATGTTCTCGCTGATCTCGCACATGTCACCATCCACTGATACCCTGATGACGTTGTCACCAAGATTGTGGCAGTGAAATCCGTCAGATGCATAAGCCCGGTGCGGTGACCATACTGTGACCAGGGCAGCGAGAACCTGCACCGAGAAGCAGAACGGGTTTTGAAGCATCGTTCCCGAAGCGCTGCTGCCAAGCCCACAGGAGGTACTTGCAGTGCGACTCGTTTTAAAGCCGCTGGAAGTCCCACGTGATGAGACGTCACAGAAGAAGGCGCAAGCGCAGATGTCAGGATGAAAGGCGTGATGTTCTCGCTGATCTCGCACATGTCACCATCCACTGATACCCTGATGACGTTGTCACCAAGATTGTGGCAGTGAAATCCGTCAGATGCATAAGCCCGGTGCGGTGACCATACTGTGACCAGGGCAGCGAGAACCTGCACCGAGAAGCAGAACGGGTTTTGAAGCATCGTTCCCGAAGCGCTGCTGCCAAGCCCACAGGAGGTAACTTGCAGTGCGACTCGTTTTAAAGCCGCTGGAAGTCCCACGTGATGAGACGTCACAGAAGAAGGCGCAAGCGCAGATGTCAGGATGAAAGGCGTGATGTTCTCGCTGATCTCGCACATGTCACCATCCACTGATACCCTGATGACGTTGTCACCAAGATTGTGGCAGTGAAATCCGTCAGATGCATAAGCCCGGTGCGGTGACCATACTGTGACCAGGGCAGCGAGAACCTGCACCGAGAAGCAGAACGGGTTTTGAAGCATCGTTCCCGAAGCGCTGCTGCCAAGCCCACAGGAGGTAACTTGCAGTGCGACTCGTTTTAAAGCCGCTGGAAGTCCCACGTGATGAGACGTCACAGAAGAAGGCGCAAGCGCAGATGTCAGGATGAAAGGCGTGATGTTCTCGCTGATCTCGCACATGTCACCATCCACTGATACCCTGATGACGTTGTCACCAAGATTGTGGCAGTGAAATCCGTCAGATGCATAAGCCCGGTGCGGTGACCATACTGTGACCAGGGCAGCGAGAACCTGCACCGAGAAGCAGAACGGGTTTTGAAGCATCGTTCCCGAAGCGCTGCTGCCAAGCCCACAGGAGGTAACTTGCAGTGCGACTCGTTTTAAAGCCGCTGGAAGTCCCACGTGATGAGACGTCACAGAAGAAGGCGCAAGCGCAGATGTCAGGATGAAAGGCGTGATGTTCTCGCTGATCTCGCACATGTCACCATCCACTGATACCCTGATGACGTTGTCACCAAGATTGTGGCAGTGAAATCCGTCAGATGCATAAGCCCGGTGCGGTGACCATACTGTGACCAGGGCAGCGAGAACCTGCACCGAGAAGCAGAACGGGTTTTGAAGCATCGTTCCCGAAGCGCTGCTGCCAAGCCCACAGGAGGTAACTTGCAGTGCGACTCGTTTTAAAGCCGCTGGAAGTCCCACGTGATGAGACGTCACAGAAGAAGGCGCAAGCGCAGATGTCAGGATGAAAGGCGTGATGTTCTCGCTGATCTCGCACATGTCACCATCCACTGATACCCTGATGACGTTGTCACCAAGATTGTGGCAGTGAAATCCGTCAGATGCATAAGCCCGGTGCGGTGACCATACTGTGACCAGGGCAGCGAGAACCTGCACCGAGAAGCAGAACGGGTTTTGAAGCATCGTTCCCGAAGCGCTGCTGCCAAGCCCACAGGAGGTAACTTGCAGTGCGACTCGTTTTAAAGCCGCTGGAAGTCCCACGTGATGAGACGTCACAGAAGAAGGCGCAAGCGCAGATGTCAGGATGAAAGGCGTGATGTTCTCGCTGATCTCGCACATGTCACCATCCACTGATACCCTGATGACGTTGTCACCAAGATTGTGGCAGTGAAATCCGTCAGATGCATAAGCCCGGTGCGGTGACCATACTGTGACCAGGGCAGCGAGAACCTGCACCGAGAAGCAGAACGGGTTTTGAAGCATCGTTCCCGAAGCGCTGCTGCCAAGCCCACAGGAGGTAACTTGCAGTGCGACTCGTTTTAAAGCCGCTGGAAGTCCCACGTGATGAGACGTCACAGAAGAAGGCGCAAGCGCAGATGTCAGGATGAAAGGCGTGATGTTCTCGCTGATCTCGCACATGTCACCATCCACTGATACCCTGATGACGTTGTCACCAAGATTGTGGCAGTGAAATCCGTCATATGCATAAGCCCGGTGCGGTGACCATACTGTGACCAGGGCAGCGAGAACCTGCACCGAGAAGCAGAACGGGTTTTGAAGCATCGTTCCCGAAGCGCTGCTGCCAAGCCCACAGGAGGTAACTTGCAGTGCGACTCGTTTTAAAGCCGCTGGAAGTCCCACGTGATGAGACGTCACAGAAGAAGGCGCAAGCGCAGATGTCAGGATGAAAGGCGTGATGTTCTCGCTGATCTCGCACATGTCACCATCCACTGATACCCTGATGACGTTGTCACCTAGATTGTGGCAGTGAAATCCGTCAGATGCATAAGCCCGGTGCGGTGACCATACTGTGACCAGGGCAGCGAGAACCTGCACCGAGAAGCAGAACGGGTTTTGAAGCATCGTTCCCGAAGCGCTGCTGCCAAACCCACAGGAGGTAACTTGCAGTGCGACTCGTTTTAAAGCCGCTGGAAGTCCCACGTGATGAGACGTCACAGAAGAAGGCGCAAGCGCAGATGTCAGGATGAAAGGAGTGATGTTCTCGCTGATCTCGCACATGTCACCATCCACTGATACCCTGATGACGTTGTCACCAAGATTGTGGCAGTGAAATCCGTCAGATGCATAAGCCCGGTGCGGTGACCATACTGTGACCAGGGCAGCGAGAACCTGCACCGAGAAGCAGAACGGGTTTTGAAGCATCGTTCCCGAAGCGCTGCTGCCAAGCCCACAGGAGGTAACTTGCAGTGCGACTCGTTTTAAAGCCGCTGGAAGTCCCACGTGATGAGACGTCACAGAAGAAGGCGCAAGCGCAGATGTCAGGATGAAAGGCGTGATGTTCTCGCTGATCTCGCACATGTCACCATCCACTGATACCCTGATGACGTTGTCACCAAGATTGTGGCAGTGAAATCCGTCAGATGCATAAGCCGGTGCGGTGACCATACTGTGACCAGGGCAGCGAGAACCTGCACCGAGAAGCAGAACGGGTTTTGAAGCATCGTTCCCGAAGCGCTGCTGCCAAGCCCACAGGAGGTAACTTGCAGTGCGACTCGTTTTAAAGCCGCTGGAAGTCCCACGTGATGAGACGTCACAGAAGAAGGCGCAAGCGCAGATGTCAGGATGAAAGGCGTGATGTTCTCGCTGATCTCGCACATGTCACCATCCACTGATACCCTGATGACGTTGTCACCAAGATTGTGGCAGTGAAATCCGTCAGATGCATAAGCCCGGTGCGGTGACCATACTGTGACCAGGGCAGCGAGAACCTGCACCGAGAAGCAGAACGGGTTTTGAAGCATCGTTCCCGAAGCGCTGCTGCCAAGCCCAATCTTAACCTTGGTAGACTTCGCATGGCGAAGTCTACCAATGTTAAGATATAACGGTTCGCTTTACTAGAAGATTGGCGACAAAGGACCTATGGGGTCCACTGCCACTCGCTCGAACGGTGTCTCGATGAGCGGCAAGCGACCGAAAGGAGCTTTGCCGAGTTTCCCTTTGGGAAACGTCCTTTGGCAGGAGTCGCAAGATCGAACATATCTTTTGATATCTGCTTGAACGCCGGGCCAGAAGAATGCACCAAGTACTTTCTCCCGTAGTCTTCTTAATTCCTCGATGTCCGGATAATGTATTTTTATGCGCGAGTACCAAACTTGGCTACGAAGTTTCTTTGGGACCACCGCTTGTTGTACCGTCTTCCCGGGGCAAAGCTGGTAATCGCAATACAACATTCCTTTATCCATGTAAAACGACTGTGCCGTTGATCCCGCGCCAGGAAACGTTTTGACGGTATTCTTCCTGCAGACTTCTAAACTGACATCTTGTTCTTGTTCCTTTTGGAACGCCTGCCATGATACTTGAAGCAAGTCCAAGGCGGTCATGCGCTGCTCCGTCGCAACTTTAGCTCCCACCATAACTGGGTTGTGCTTTGTTCCACAGTCCGTCCTTCTACTTCCAAGGAGGTTGATGGTGCTGCTAGGAGGCTTCCAGGCTGAGTCGGGATCGGTCGGGTCCCGTGATCCTGTAACATTCCCAACTATTACATCGTATAGTGGGCTTCTCAAACATTTCACGATGGCAAGATCTGAAAAATGTGGCGAAGAGATGTTAACCTTTGCTTCCGGCACTTCAATGGTACTTCCATCAGCGAGAAGCAGCGGTGCCTTGGTCATCGCGTCATCCTTGACGAGAGACCAGCGTACGACGAGACTGTTGGAGCCTGTGTCGCGTAATACCGATACCGTTTTTCCACAGATTTCCCCTAGCACAACAGGTAAGTTGTAAACTCCCATTGGTTAATTTGGAGACACTTCTGTCGCGTCTTCCTTGTGAAACTTTGACTCGTTCTTTCTTGCCTTGAACTTCGACAGGCTGTGACCTAGTGAAGCTGTTCTGACAAACAGCTTTTTGTCACAGTCGTTCTTTCTGTATCTTTTACAGAGTGAAAATAAACTTGATTGATTGATTTATTGAAGAAAGAGAAGCCGATGCTTCTTTTGCATTACCACCTTTTCGTTTGCAGGACTGGGCGTCATGTCCCCTTTTTCGACAGTACTCGCAATTGGGCTGGTTGACCCTTAGGTGGCAATCTGATGCTTTGTGTCCTGATTTGCCACATAGAAAGCATTTAATGCTGGACCTCACCGTTTGACCACCGTCTTTTTCTTTGCTTTCATTTTGTTCCTCCCGGAAAACAAGCAGGTTGTTTTGTCGCTGGGCTTCCATGAAATGGTCAGCCGCTTCTGCAATTTTCTCAACCGTCTAGCAGTTCCGCTCGCGACGAAACAGTGAAAGAAGACTATGGCAGTTATTCAAAAGCTGTTCAGCGACTATTAGGTCCCAAACCGCGTCAGAAGATTTCTCCTGGACACTCATCTCTACCCATCTGTCGAAAAAACTGAAAAGCCTAGTAGCGTACCGCTTAGCTGTCTCATTATCGTAGGGCTTCGACGAAATTTTTCTCCGTTGCCTTCAGCAGTACAACGAAAGCGCTGGAGCAATGCCATTTTTACCTTGTCGTAGTCCATCGACTCTTCAGGCGACAAGCGGCGAAACACCGTCAACGCTTCCCCATCTAAGCACAAACTCAGTGCCGTAGCCCATTTCTGTTTAGGTCATTCCTGACCATTGGCAACACACTCAAATCTCTTTAGGTAAGCATCTAAGTCGTCTCGATTCTCATTAAACACTGGAATTAGGTTGTAAGGGTTCAAAAAATGAACGACTTATCTTCGATATGCGGCTAGAAGTTGCCAATTCTGTGACACCTCCTGCCCCGGCTAACTTAAGGCGTAGCTCCAGTGCCCTCTCTTCAAGCTCTAAACGTTACTTGGTTGCCTCGCGCTCCGCGAGCCGTTCCTCACGTGCTTTGGCAGCCTCCTCCTGCGCCCTGTCTGCTTTCTCATCTACCCACATTCTCAATTCCGCGCCCTGCAGACTAGAGCACTGCACGGCCTTGGGCTTACCCGAAAGCCCGGGACCGGCCCGGCCCGCGGGCCGGGCCCGGCCGGGTAGAGCAGTTTTTTTCCCGGGCTCGGGCCGGGCTCGGGCACGGCATGTGCTTTTTGACCCGGGCCCAGGGCCGGGCTCGGGTTTTTTGACGCGGGCCCGGGCCGGGCTCGGGCTTTCTGCGAGTTATTCTTGGGCTTCTCAACTCTAAAAACATGTATTTTTCGGTCTCGGGCCGGGTTCGGGCCGGTTTCGAGCCGGGCTCGGGCCGGGCTCGGGCTTGAGGTAAAGGGGTGGCGGGCCGGGCCGGGCGGGTAACGTAGATTATTTCCGGGCCCGGGCCGGGCCCGGGTCTCGCCATAAAAGTTTTGATCGGGCTCGGGCCCGCCCAATGTAAAAACGGGCCCGGGCCGGGCCGCAAAAATCGGCCCGTGCAGTGCTCTACTGCAGACCCATACGCTCGCCCAACGCCGTAAGCTCTGACAAACTCATCGCGATGACTACACGCTAATGCAAACTGGAACAAATGGCTTTGTCCTGTCTTGTCCTAGCGGACGCCAATTTTGTGATGACAGGTTCCTCTGGTGTGGGTTGTTAAACTGAGGCAGAGCCTCAGTTCAGGAAAGCAGAAGTCATTTTTTTTCCAAAATCAAAATTAATATTCATTACAAAAAAAGAAAACAAGAGAACAGTACACAGCACACAGAAAGTACATAAAGAACAAACAAAAGTACAACTAGCCACGTTAGTCCACGGGATAAGTTCAACCGCCTCTCGGTCCTGAACAAATAAAGAAAATGTTGTCGCAGTTTCACCTGAAAGGCGAAGCATAAATTGCGATAGCAAATTTGTAGAGAGCTATACGGAGTAATGATAGTACCTTTATCAGCTGTATAAAATTCGACATGGAGCAGCACCGGCAACACGCAGAACTGTTGTCGACGCCGTCGGCGTTTTGCCCGCGTTCGCACAAAATGCGTGCGGCGTTGGTGACTGTTGCCGGAGCCTGTGATATAAATAGACACTTGGTGCCGCAGCTAAACGTCGCCTCCCTTCCCTCCCCCTGCCCCCCCCCCAAGCCTTTCGCGCGTCGGAAGAAGGCGCGTTTGCTCTACATATATGGCATAGAGAAAGAAAAAAAAGTTAAGAGAGGACACTCCGCGAAATCTGGCCTCAGGAAGTACGTCACGACCAGGTAACAAACTAGTGCTCTCACCAAACGCCAGAGGACGCAAGTGCGAAAAACAAAAAGTTATCATCAATTAAACAGAATGTTTTTTTACAAAATAATAATTATGCGCCTATATTTGACATGTTATTTATACATAAAAACAATTTATTCAACGCACCTTACGTGGTTATTTTTGTTCAGCCGCACTGCCATAAGCAGCATCGACGATTTCGCGCCGAGAGTACTCGCCATACCAGCATGCGACAAGCCCAGGCATGACCATAGGCATGACAGCGGGAAGGTTTCGTCAACGTCGGCTGCTTCGGTGTTTTCGTGTGTGAGACAGCAGGTCAGGTACGTTTTCAAGCGAAGCTTGTTGAATTACATGTTGTTGGGCTAGTTGGGTCATTGAATCAGAAAAAGGTTACAACTGCGCGAATAAGACGCCATGTAAGAAACATAAACACGCCCACACGCGTTGCGCTTCCTGTGGGTGGGCGTTTCTGTGTTTCTTACGTGGTGTCTTATTCGCGCAGTTGTAATCTTTTTCTGGAGCTTGTGAGGACGGCGAGGTTTGCTAAAAAAACAGTTTGCGGCTGTATGCGGCGGCAAGACGTGAACATTGTGCAACGTATGTAGAATCGCGTTCGGCTCGATGGAACGGAACGCCTCCGTCCCATCGTGGAACGCGTACAAGAACGCGTACAAGATTTCGCCCTAGTATAGCAAACTGGGGCACGGTGTCAAGCCGAGGCGACGCGTGCTGTGCGCTGAGCTCGGTGCGAAACATTAGGGAGTTTTCGAATAGCGTACGAAAAGCTTGCGGCGTAGCGGCGAACGCGTCGTACGCTCACGGGCTCCCCTTAAGTGAAGCCCGCAACGCTACGCCCGCAAGCTTTGCTTTCGCTATTCGAAAACTCGAAAACTCCCTGTTGAGGAGCGGTCGCTGGACCTCGCATGCTTCACGACGCGTTTCCCGAAGCCTCGGACCACGAATAAATCCTGGTGTGCATTTACTGACATTTTCAGACCGCGCTGATGCCATGCCGTCCGGCGGTCCAAGCTACGGCAGCTACTGCTGTGTTTCGTGGTGCTTGAACAATGGCAGAACCCACAAGAAGCCAGGGACGAGTTTCTTCCGCATACCACGGGACGGCAGGTGCGCTAAAGCTTTTGTATGGTTTGCATGTCTTCAAGCTTACTTTTCGTGCTTGCTCAGTGAGGCTAACAATAACAAAATCACTGTTCGAGCACTTCGCCTTCAGCTGATAGTTCATTGCCGATGCAGGATGACAGCATGGATGCAGTATGCCGGACAAGATGATCTCCTGAGTAAGCCGGCCAGCCTATTGTACGCAACGTACAGGGTTTGCAGCGACCATTTTACTGCTGAAAGTTTCATGGACCCTGGGCACACAAGGCTTACAAGAATGGCTGTTCCCAGTGTGCAACCAATTGCACCATGTAAGTGATTGACAGAAACTCAATTATCTGCGATAGCAGCCACTTCTTTTGAATCAGTGGTGACAGTTAACCTGGAAGATATTTGTAGCCGATGGAGAAACCTCGCAGTAGAAGTAACACTTCGAAAGTCTTAAATTTTGTGAATTGTGGGCTATTACCTTCCTAACAGCTTTACATTCCTGTCATTCTTTTATGCTATTGACCTGTGCAACTTGTTTTGAAATACATTGAAGGGCTATTTAACGTTAACTTGAAGCCTTCATGCACATGTACACATATACCTCGTATCAAAGAAAGCTGGCACTGTCGATAATTCCACAAACCACAAATTGCTTGTTTCTCTGTTGATGCATTCTCTTTTCTTCCACCTACCAATTCATGCGTTTGAAAGGGCGGTTTAAATTTCCCTGTGCTAAAAGCTTTGTAACTTGTACCAACTACACATATATGCAGGTTCTCTGAGCATCGCTTCAAGTAGTGACTGGGACATGACTGCAGAAGCCGCACTGCAAGGTGTGGATGTGCTTCAGTTTTTGTTATTTTAAGCCTCTTACTGACAAATTGTTGTTGTTTCATTTCTTTAGGGTCTGCGGCAGAGGCTTCGAAAAGCGGCTCCCACACATTGAAGTGCCCCGAGGAGCAGGGTGTGTCGACTTGTCTTTTTTTTCGAACTGAGTTGACTGTTGACCAAACCTCTACAGGTGGCAGCTCCCATGTAGCTGGTGAAGGAGTTCCTGCTGACTGCGTCTTGCTGGAGGAAACCTTGGGCAGTCGCTCAGTTGTCACAAAGGGAACATGTGTGACTGGTGAGTTTACTGTTTGCTTCAACACTTATGTTCACTTCAACAGACTATTGATATAGAGACTTCCGCAGGCTGCTCGCAAGATTGTTCCGACAGCAGTGTCCGAGGTACTGAAGAAGCTTCACAAGACTCTCCAGAAGATGTGTCCTCCAACAGCTCCACGCCTGAGTGCCCTACAGCAAATGGTGATTATGCTGTTATTGCAGCTGTTTTCAATGTGCAATTTTATGTTTAGGACATTCTGAGCAAACTAGCACCAATAAAATGTCATGGGGGGCTCTCAGTGATTTTCATTATTAGGGTGCCATTGTTAATGTTTTTTTTTTCAATTTGTGGAATCGAAAACTTTGCACCACAGAAAGTTGGGCACCTTGGGTAAAAAAGAAGCGAAGAAAGCGCTCGTACGGGATTAGTTGCTGTTCGCTTTTAAATCAATTTTCGTTTATTGCAGTGCTTTCCTGTGTGCCAGCTGCAAGGTCTCCATCAAAGAAATACAAGCAAACCATTCGACGTCTGCAAGCCAAAGTAGCAGCACAGCGGAAAACTATCAAAAGACTGCTGAGGCAGCCTCACCGAGCACCGTCATCGACTTCAAAGGCCCTTGGCATTATCCGACCGCACGTCACCGAGGAGGTTTTTAAACTTCTTTCTGCACATGTTCGCTTGAGGCCCAAAGGCAAGGGCAAGCGGTTTCCCGTGTGGTTCAAGAAATTTGCTCTTCACTTAAACTTCCGTGGTCCGCGAGCATACCGATTTCTGGCTCCATATTTTTCTTTGCCCTCCCGGCGTTCATTAAGGAGGTGGCTAGCCAATGTAAAGATGACTCCAGGCACAATTCCAGGAATCATTTCTTCCATTGCAACAAATACTTAAGCTTGGAATGAACGGGACCGAGTGTGTGCTTTAGTTTTAGATGAAATAGCACTCAAAAAGAATTTGTGTTATGATGCTGCACGGGACATTGTCCAGGGTTTTACAGATGATGGCACTGATCGCACTTCAACCATTGCTGATCGAGCAATGGTAGTTCTTCTTGTTGGTGTTTCGAAAAAGTGGGTTCAACCGGTTGCTTTTACTATAGGGCACACATCAACACCATCATCTGTTATGCATAACCTGCTGGTGTCACTCATTGTGGAGCTTAGGAGCATTAACATTGCAGTGAAAGCAGTCATTTGTGACCAGGGCAGTTCAAATGTAAGTCTCGCTAACCAACTAAGAGTGACTGTAGCAAAGCCTTTTTTTGAAGTTAATGGTGAGCGGGTATATTTCATCTTTGATGTTCCACATTTAATTAAAACAACGCGCAATAATGTGCAAGCACACAAGTTATATATTGGGGATGACATCGTTGACTGGTCCCACATTGTAAGCCTTTACCGATCCTCACATGAGTTGCGGTTGCGATTGGCTCCAAAGTTGACTGAAAGGCACATTCATCAGAAACCTTTTTCTAATATGAAGGTCAGCAGAGCAACGCAGGTCCTCAGTGCATCAGTTTCGATTGCTATCACGGCATTGGTGTATGCGAAAGTGCTGCCTGCCTCGGCCATCACTACAGCACAATTTTGTGATCGTATGAACAGGATTTTCGATGCCTTGAACAGCTCGAGTAAAAATAAAACTTCGCAAAAGCTCAGGCATGCAATCGTGAAAGAGGATTCAGAGCTGATTGACTTCCTTCGAGGCCAGCCTCCCTGGATTGCATCATGGACGTTTGATGGCAGACGTCAACCACAAACCGTCGTTGGTTGGCAAATCACAATTCAGGCTATTTGTCAACTGTGGGACGACCTCTCCAAAAATTACAATTTTGAATACCTGCTAACACGCAGACTTCAACAGAATCCTCTGGAGAACATATTTGGCCACATAAGGCAAAAGCAAGGTTGCAACACCAACCCCAATGTAGCACAATTTATTTGTGGCCTGAAGCACATCTGCATAAGAAAACTCTTCAAACTGTCAGAATACGGAAATGTTGAGGATGATGAATGTGACCTCCTTCAGGAGCTCTCGCCATTCTCCCTCGCTAGTGCGTCTCTTGTGGATAATGAGGAGTGTGCACAGCTACAGCCTGACGACTTTCCCGCTCTAGACGATCTCTCTGAACTTGCGACCAACATTCACTCCCATATTATTGATGACTCCGCTACATATTATGTAGCTGGTTTTCTCATCAAATACTTTCTTCGGAATGCACGTGATACTTGCAGTTGCCCACAGATATTGATAGACGACAGCGAGACACTAAAGGGGACCCATAAGTATTTCACAATGCTCAAAGCATACCACGTCCCCAGCAAACTTTTCGGAAATCTAACTGTGCCATCGGAAGCAGCTTTTGAATACGTACAACAACTTGAATGTCACTTTCTTGCCATTATTGAGGCCACTGCACATCCCCTGAAAGTGTCTGATGTTTTGTATCACCATCTCTCAAGTGTTGGCGATTTTCATTTCTGCTCTGCTGGGTGTCGCGAGAAGTTTCTGAAAATGTTTTGCCGGGTTCGTTTATGTTGGCATGTGCGTTTTGTGAACCGAAACTTAGATAGGGTTAGGTTCCAGTCTTCAATTTCAGGTATACAGCTTGACAAGTTCAAAGCTTAGCAATTAGCGGCTGCTTTACACAAAAGTATTCAAGTTGAACCGAATCCTGCAATAGCTTTGTTATAGTCATTACTTCGTTACATCAGACCTCATTACATCACTCATCATTACATCATCATCATTACATCATTACATCGTTACATCAGACCTCATTCATTAGATGATGAATGTAACCACTCCTTCGTTATGTCCACTCTTTTGTTTACCCACTATGAAGAGTATGACCTTAAAAAGAAATTATGCTTGGTAGCCTCTCTGTATTTTTGTAGCATATGCGGGCGAACTCTGCACGTTAGTGTGGGTCGTCGGTCACTATGTGCACTTTATCTCTCCAGCTCAAGTAATATAACGATAGCAAAAGCGCGTGTTGAAATATATTCAAGCGGGTAAGGAACACAGTATGAAGTGGGCATGGTTCACATTTTCATGCCTTTCGTATATTAGCTTCTCGTCAACCTCCTCACCACGCCCATCAAAACTTTTCATAAGATTGTCCAAAACTGCAGCTGTTGATGGGGTTGCGGACGCTGCCCCTTTATTATCATAGCTTGTGAGTCATAGCGCACTGTGTACAGCCTTTGTGAAAAATAATGACAGTGTTAACGCACTGTGTACAGCCTTTGTGAAAAATAATGACAGTGATAAGGCACTATGTACAGCCTTTGTAAAAAAATGATGACAGTGACAATGCACTGTACAGCCTTTGTGAAAAACAATGACCGTGATAATGCACTATGTACAGCCCTTGTGAAAAACAATGACAGTGATAAGGCACTATGTACAGCCTTTGTAAAAAAATGAGTGATAACGCACTGTGTACAGCCTTTGTGAAAAACAATGACAGTGATAATGCACTATGTACAGCCTTTGTGAAAAACAATGAGAGTGATAACGCAATATGTACAGCCTTTGTAAAAAATGATGACAGTGATAACGCACTGTGTACATCCTTTGTGAAAAACAATGACAGTGATAATGCACTGTGTGCAGCCTTTTTGAAAAATAATTAGTGAAAGTGGTTTTCTTCGGCTGTTAGCCCTCTGATACCGCTTTGTAGCACCAATTAAGGTCCACAATTTTGGATAAGTGATGACTACCATCTATTTCAACTTGGAAGCGTCACAGCAACGCCCAGACGCAAGTAACTTGGGCTCCAAGTTTTTGATGAGAGCGACACATAAGAAGAGGCAACAGGTCTGCAAGTGTTGTAGCATAAAGTCTGTCTTTCACATTGTGGGCAAGCTGCGCTACCTTTCCGAGGACGAACAGGCAACGTTGAAGCATCAAGTTCGCTTTTTTTTCTCATTTTGGGCAAGTTGCTCTTAAGAACAGCCAACACACTGTATTTTTGCTTTTCTGATATATTGTGTCGTGTGGTTTCTGTACGCTTTTTCTTTTCTGTGCATTACTTCTGTTAACCCGAGTCGTGACTCGGGACTTTATTACTGTGTATACGTCACTTCTTCCTTCTTTATCAACTTTGTGCGCTGAGTTTTTGCCATAGATCCATATAGATCCTTACCCACTTGCCCAGTGCGTCATTCTTCACCAGCTTGTCGGCTACTGCCAACTCTAGCGATGTGTGCGTTGTCTGTGTTCTCACTCTATTTGTTAGAATTTATTTGTAAGTCTAGATGCATTTGTTGTCTACTTTGCATTTCTGTGCGATGTTCTTCTCATTTTGTGCTTTTTATATGCTCAGCCTCTACCTTGCCTTGGAATAAAAACATTGCGGGTACTCTGTCTCTTTGATTGATATATAGATTGACCGCTTGTTCCAAAAGAAAAGCGCGATGAATAAAGCCGTAGCGCCGTAGTGAATTATGATTACCTGCATATCTTTCTATTATAACTTAGTCGAAATAAAGATTACGTCATGACCTCAATTCGCACGCACAGTTTTGAGCTAAAACAAATAGGAAATCGCTAAATCAAAACGACAAACAATAGCATTGCTATTTGGGCGGAGAAAAGTGGTCTGAAATCATTAACTTTCGCCATAGCCAAACGTCGGTTGCGCACAGTAATCCAAAATTCGCGCCAGTGAAACCGAAACGGGAAGCGCAGGCCAGTTGCTCTCACCAACCACCAGGTGCGCTAGAGTCGATTGGGCCGCCGGGGTCTATGGGAGTGTCCACTCTTTAACTTTTTTTTCTTTCTCTATGTATATGGTGATTGTAAAGGAGGAAAGAGACGCCTACTTCTGCATGCCTAAGGGAGCACGGCGCAGAACGCGCGTTTGTTCTCTGCCGTGCGTTCACTCCCCGTGAAAGCACGCGTCCCTCGCGCCCTTTCACTCGCACATACAGCGTTCGGCGCGGTGCTCCCTCAAGGGCTGCAGAAGATAGCGCCAACCTTTCCCTTTCCCTCAAGAACCACTTATCATCGGCGACGATTTCATCTCCATTGACGTCATACGGAACCTCACGGCGACGGCGACGACGACGGCGACACCGACGGCAGAAATCTGCTTTGGAGTGTCCATATAATTGCTATCTCAATAAAACTCAATCATCAAAAGTCCTAATTACTCGGGCAGTGCGTTGACATTATGCACTGGCGCTTGCGTTGACGGCAGTAGTGGCGTGGCGGGCAGTGGCATACGAGGGACGCGGACGCACGGCAGAGCCAACCCGGGGCATGAGAGTCCCAGCCTCTCAGAGTCGAAGGCTGTCCAAGTGCAACCGCTACAGATGAGCAGCGCACGTACTGGTTCCTTGGCTCGCGGCTTCGCCCTGGCGACTCTCAGCAGCGTCGCCCCAGGCCTCTGGTCACCCCCAAGTGACCTCTGCTCTCCACACGGCGGCTCAGGAACAGCCACAGGAACGCCAACAGGAACAGGAACGCCAGCAGGAACAGGAACGCCAATAGCAGCAGCTGCAGCAGGAATAACCGAGCCCTACGCTTGGCGGATCTCTCCAGGGACAGCCGGGGTCGTGTTGGTACTGTCGAGGCTCTCGGGTTCGGGTCTGGACCCCGAAAATACCGACCTCGACACCAGCGATCTTTGAACCCCCGTCTCCGAGCGATCTCTTCTTCGAGCGTTCCAGTCTCGTCTTCTTCTCTCTGCTAGTTCCTCGTACCCATGGTTTCGTGCCCACTACTGATTGGTTCATCCGCTTTCGCCCTCGTCCGGTCGCTCGTGCCACCGCCCGCCTACATCGTCTTCCTCATCAGCCAGTCGATGATGTTTGGAGCTGCGGCTCCTCCGCAGTTTTTTTTTCGCTCTCCCCTCGCTCATGATAATGTGTTGGACAAATGGTGCAACACAAGGTCCCTGTACTGATGTATGCGGACGACATAGTGCGAATAGTGTCCAATAAAAGAGATTTACAGACACTTGCGAATATCTGTGGCGACGCAATGACAAATCTAGGCCTTACGTTTAGCAAAGATAAATCGGGAATTACGATCTTTTTGAAGAGACGAGTAATTACGTGGTGTCAATTCAACAGCAAATCATACCCATAGTCAAGCAATATAAATACGTCGGCGTATACATAAACAAAAGAAAGACTTACCCAAGCGCCCACCAAGATAACCTCAATATAAAGGGGAAGCGGAATGCAGCAATATTGAGGGCCATAATAAGTATGAGGTGGTGCGTGGAATTATGAAAGGAGTAGTGGTGCCAGCGCCAAAGTTCGCAAATGCAATTCTATGCTTAAAATCGGATATCGTGTCGGGGTGGAAGTTAACGAAAGATCGGTAGGCCGGTTGGCTTTGGGAGCCCTGGTAAAACCACAAATGAGGCAGTGCGGCGTTCCATGGGTAGGGGCTTTTTTGAAGTCAGGGAAGCAGAGACCAAAATTAGTCTTGAAGGAAGATTCAAGGAACATTGATGAAATTTAATGAGCAGCTAAAGTGCACAGGTACAGTGCACATGTACTTTGGCAGTGGCGGCAGCATCTGACGCATGTCCGCTGAAACACGCTTCTTTTGAAATATTACAGCGTGATTGTCGATGCTGTGAGCCCATATCACCGCACGGATTTCCCCTGCCATAGATCTGCTATCAACGCACTCTTCGGAGCGCCCCCTGAACCAGTGGCTATGTCAAGTCCTGACAACCGTTTTCCTGCGCACTTTGGCAGTGGCGGCAGCATCTGACGCATGTCCGCTGAAACACGCTTCTTTTGAAATATTACAGGTACGGTGGCTTTTCTGCCTCGTCTGCAAACTTTACCCGTGGAAGCGTCGGGCACTCGTCGCAAGACTGTGGTGCTCGTACCCCATCTTTGGCCTACCCCGGTTTCAAGCATTTCAACTTTACCCCCGGTTGCTTCTGCCATTTGCAGCGTGATTGCCGATGCTGTGACCCCATATCACCGCACGGATTTCCCTGCCATAGATCTGCTATCAACGCACCCTTCGGAGCGCCCCCTGAACCAGCGGCTATATCAAGTCCTGACAACCGTTTTCCTGCACACTTTGGCAGTGGCGGCAGCATCTGACGCATGTCCGCTGAAACACGCTTCTTTTGAAATATTACAGGTCAGTCACATCTTTGTTTGCTTATTCTGACGTCCGCTACTTGCCGCTGCTGCCGTTGCTGCCACAGTGCTTTTTCTTTCTTTTCTTATTTTGTGAGCCATGTCGTCTAGAAATAAGTCTGACGATATAGAGAAGCTTGTCCGGGATTTCCGGAAAGAATTTCAGGATACATGTTCGGCTCTTGAAAGAGAGTTTAGAAATCAACATCGAGAGATGACAAAAAGCCTCGAGTTTTTTAACAAGAAGTTTGAAGACATGACTGACCACTGCAAACAATTGCAGGAAGAAAATCGGGAACTTAGAACTCGAAATGAGGCACTTCTGAAGGATTATGTGGAACTAAAGAACCAGGTTTCTGACACTGACAAGAGAATGATCGCGCTAGAACAGTATTCCCGTAACAAAAACATTGAACTAAAGAATGTACCACTTGCTACAAATGAAAACTTGTTTCAAATGCTTGAGGTGCTTGGAAATGCGATAAATGAACCCATCGCGAAAAATGACATTGATGTGTGCCACCGTGTTCGTTCATCCTGTATAACTGTGTACGCATGCACTCCGATGCCAGAAACCACTCACGGCGTCGCATTTTGTTGTTGCGTCGTTTTGCCTTTTATTTCCTATTGTTAATACTCTGTGGTGACATTGAAGTGAATCCCGGCCCTGACACTGATGCGACACTACAGAAAATCTTGGATGGGCAAAACGTGATTGTTCGAAAGCTTAATACTATTGAGATGAATCAAGCGGAACAGAAGGCAGCTATGAATGATTTGACTGCACGTGTGTCGTCAATGGAAGGAAAAATGTCAGTATTGGCAAACTTAGAAGCCGCCATTACGGAGTGCACCGTACACTACGATACACAGCACAGGACGATACAGTTGCTCCAAAACAAGATTGATGATCTTGAAAATCGTAGTAGGCAGCATAACCTTGTGTTCTACGGCATACCTGATACAAATGTTCGCGAATCTTGGTCATCTTCTGAATCACTTCTGAAGGAAGTATGCTCGACGAAATTACAAGTTAACCCTGAATCGATAGAAAAAGCCCATCGACTTGGAAAATTTCGAGAAGGAAAAACTCGACCCTTGATTGCAAGGTTTGGGTCACTGAAAGAAAAGCACTTGATTTTAAGAAAGACCAAAAATTTGAACGATACAGGTATCAGTATGTCGGAAGACTTTTCCGAGCCAGTGCGCAAGAGAAGGCGAAATTTGTGGCGGTTCGCTCAGGAACATAAAAGCACGGACGCACGTGTGCAACTAAAGCATGACATCCTTTACATAGACGGCATCAAGTACATCTATGATGATCCTTCAGACAAGGTTGTGCCGTGCAAATGACCCAATAAATCCTTGTCGACTTCACTTTCTTTTTTGGTAGTCAACTGTAGGAGCATTAAAAACAAAGTTGATGTTTTCGATAACTTAGTGCGCATGGTCAAACCAAGTGTAATTATTGGTACCGAATCATGGCTCGATAAAGACGTAGCGAGCTCTGAAGTATTTCCTGATAACTTTACATGTTATCGGATAGGAAGGATAGGAATAGGAATAGGATAGGAATAGGAATAGATAGGATAGGAATAGGATAGCAAGGATAGGAATTATCACTGAGGTGGTGTTTTTATCTTGGTAGACCAGCGCATTCCTTCTACACGCATAAATGTTATAGATAAGAGTGAAGCAGTTTGTTGTCAGCTGAAACTCTCGAACGGCAAATCACTATCAGTCTGCTCGTTCTACCGACCGCCAACTGGTTCAGCTAGAGAATTGTGTCATTTCACTGCTACAGCTACAAAAATTGCATCCGATTACGTCATTGTGGGTGGGGACTTTAATCTACCTGATCTCAACTGGAATGAACAACCGATATCCTCTGGAAGCTCCCCTAGTTTCAAATCTGAAATTGCTGATTTTATGAACCTCCTTTCATTAAGACAAACCGTGTTGAAACCAACGCGAGGAAGTCATATCCTAGATCTTTTTTCACAAATATGCCAGAAATGGTCGAGAACACTGAATTACTACCAGGGATAAGTGATCATGATGTCGTGCTATGCGAAATAAATATGAAACATGTAAGTGTTTACAGTGAGAAGAGTCGGTGCATGTGCAATTACGCCAAGGCTGATGTCCAAGCAATCAATACTTCACTGGAAGCATATTTCGTTGTGTTCGAAACGCTTGCGGATGAGTATTCAGTAGAAAACCTATGGGTTCTGTTTAAAGACAAAATTTTTGCGCTGCGAAACCGATTTGTGCCATAATGGGTATTGACTAGAAGGCGTAATAGAAGTAAGCCATGGTACACTAAAGCACTGGATGTTTTAGTGAAGCGTAGACAAAGAATTTACCGTTCATTCAAACGAAACCCTTCAAAAGAGAACCTATGTAAACTAAAACTGGCAACGCATGAAGTGAACAATGCTACAGTCCAAACAAAAACAGCCTACTTTGAAACAATAGAAAGTAAAATAAAGCAAAATCCGAAGGAACTTTGGAAGCATATAAAACGAAATAAAAAAGACAACAATTCCAGCTTTGACCAGTGGCGATACTATCATTTGCAAAGCCTCAGAAAAGGCTAAGTTGTTCAATCTTTATTTTACATCAGTTTTCTCTGCCCCAACAGATCCTCAGAAAGATCTTAAATTGTTGACACACGTATCCACACCCATGCCTAGTATAGTAATCGAATCTCGAGGCCTTGAATTACTACTTCGTGACTTAGATTGTACAAAAGCCGTGGGCCCTGATTGTTTACCTAGTTTTATATTGAAGCTTTGCTCTCATACAGTGTCTCTGTACTTGAAACTTATTTTTGAAAAATCCTTAGAACACAGTTCTCTTCCCGCTGATTGGAAAATGGCATCGGTCGCTCCTATACATAAAACTGGCCCGCGCAATGTTATCAATAACTACCGTCCCATTTCACTCACTTCCGTGTGCAGTAAAGTTCTCGAACACGTTTTATATACCGCCATAGTCAAACATATAGATAGTAATTCTTTATTTAACCCAAATCAGCACGGATTTAGACAGGGACTATCGTGCGTCACACAACTAGTAGAGTTCACACATGTCTTAGCGGCAGCGCTGGACGACAAATCATCGGTCGACTGTATTTTTCGCGACTTTCAAAAAGCGTTCGACACCGTCTCACATTACTTGCTACTGCAAAAACTAACCAGTTTTAATATTAATCCTCAAGTTATTGCGTGGATCGCTGAATATTTACGTGAGAGGCGACAATACGTAGTCGTAAACGGCGAACAATCTGCAATAACTGATGTTACGTCAGGGGTACCTCAGGGATCAGTTCTGGGGCCTCTTTTCCTACTTTATATCAATGACATTAATGAAAACGTACAATCCCATATTAGGCTATTTGCAGATGACTGCATATTATACCGTAAGATTACCTCTGAAAATGACTGCTTCATAATTCAAAACGACTTATGTGCCATACACGCGTGGTGTGAGCGATGGGAAATGAAACTGAATCTTAAGAAAACGGTATGCATGAGGTTCTCCAGGAAGAAAAAAACCTGGAAATTTTGAATACACAATAAACTGCTCTCTGGTGAAAACGGTATGTGAATATAAATACCTAGGCGTTTACTTTTGCCCCTCTTTATCATGGAATCGGCATGTGGATTATACTGTTGGCAAAGCTTGCCGGAGCTTGGGATTTTTACGACGAAATACACGTGCGTTTCCACAACAAACCCGGGAGTTACTATATAAATCATACGTTAGGTCAGCGCTGGAATACGCGTGCTGTGTGTGGGATCCTTTAACAGTAACTAACAAAGATAAGCTAGAAAAAGTTCAGTCCATGGCGGCAAGATATGTACTTGATATACCAATGTACGACAGGCAGTTTAGTGCAACGAAATCTAAGGCGATGCTAAAATGGGAATCTTTGCAGCACCGAAGAGCGTCATTTCGATTGAAGCTTTTACACAGCATATATCATTTTCATACTCGAATTGCCCGTGACGTATACATTAACCAGCCTCACTACACATCAGCACGCAAAGATCATGGACACAAGATTAGAGAATACAAATGTAATACATCGGCCTTTAGCAGCTCTTTTTTTCCAAGAACCATCAGTCAGTGGAACCGACTACCTTCCTCAGTTGTAGAAATCTCGTGTACTAACACGTTCTTTTCTGCATTAAAAACGATAAAATCTTTTAAACACTAACGCTTGATATATATCGCGGTTATGTCTAACAATCACCATGACCGATACAGTATCTTAGTTGCAAATGATATTCTTTTTTTTAGTGCTGCTTTTTTGTTGTACTGTACCCTTTATCACTACCGCGTGTTGATGCTATTCTTCGCTTGTTCCTTGCCTTTTTATTATGAATCTTTGTTATCATTGTGCTTTCTGTACTTTTTTTTTTCATGCGAGATCTGCAACGCGCCTGTGTTCTACGTGGCTGTGCGCAATGCGGCCGTATGCTTTCGTGTCGACGTATAATAATCTATTTTTCATTTACACAAATTTCTGCAAACCTGCAATTTTTATTTTATGCTTGTTTTTCTTCTGTACCCCCCCCCCCCCACTGTAATGCCTGAATGGGCGCTGTGGGTATTAAATAAATAAATAAATAATAAAAGATAGCTGCCCGCCAATCATTGTTCAATTCAAAAACAGGTCAAAACGCGACTCTGTTCTTCGCAAGGCACGAAAGCTTCGTCATTCCGTGGTCGACGTCGGCTGTTCTGGAAAATCTCCGACATACATAAATGAGCATCTTTGTCCAAAGCTCAAAAAGTTGCTTGCCATGACCATTGAGAAAAAGAAGGAAAAGAAATGGCGGTTTGTGTGGACCACAGACGGTAAAATATTTGTAAGAAAGACTGAGTCTTCGAATGCGCTTCAAATAATATGTGTCGCTGACCTAGTGAAGATCGATGAACACCTGCAGCACGAAGGTGTTCATCATTAGCTTTCCCTTGTACATTTTTTTTAAATCCCACTCTTGAATGATGGATCCAAATTTCAAATTGCCAAGTGCTTTAAATATACCTGTCTCTGTTAGCGGCCATATTTCAGCTCTTCATATTAATGCCCAGTCGGCCCGGAACAAAGAAGACGTCATCACAACCTTTATAGAAAGTTTTAAATTTCGTTTTGACGTAGTTATGATGACCGAAACTTGGTACAAGTGAACTGGAGGTACTGCAATTGCCTGGTTATAAGTCTCACTTTCTAAATCGTCGCGGTAAAAAAGGCGGTGGTCTTACGTTAATGGTTCAAGACAGATTTGAAAGCGAACTGCTCTCGAATTATTCTCGAATTACAGATGATTACGAAATTCTTACGGTAAAGTGGATATATGGTATTTTATCAGTTATGTATCGCCCACCTGGAGGGATGCTACCTTCATTTTTATCTTTTTAGACGAATTTCTTGCTTGGATTAACGACAATAATTACAAACTAATTTTGCGAGGTGATCTTAACATTGATTTCTTGAGCAACTCAGCGCCACAGGCTCAACTTACGGAAATGCTCGTAGTAAATGCGTTGGTAAACGTGATAAAACAACCGACACGTATACAGTTAAGTACGTCAACATGTATTGATGCTTTTGTAACAAACTGTCAAAATCAGACAATTGACTCAGGAGTTCTCGGATCACATATTAGTGACCATTTGCCCATATACATAATACAAAGCTTTAACAAACCAAACTCAAAAAACAAACATGAAAGGTCTGTCACATACCGTAACGTAAACCAGGAGACATTGCAGCGTTTTCGTTCAATTTTATTAGCTACAGACTGGCGCTCCATCTATAGCAGTGGTAACGCAACTCGCGCGTATGAACTACTAATAGACAAAATTAAAACAGCCTTCACCGTAAGTTTTCCTTACATCAAAAAGACCCGTCCCCGAAGGCAAGAAAGCCGTGGCTTACTTCGGAATGCTTGAAGGTTTATCATCGATAAAAATGCACTGTTTCAAAGGTTCCTTAGGTGAAAAAGCGCCTCCGATTTACAAGCGTTTAAGAAACACAGGAATAAAACAAATAACCTTTTGCGCAGACAAAAAGAACGATACTTTTATAACTTGTTTAATCACGAAGTATCTAGAAAACCGGAACTTGTCTGGAAAAGGCTGAATTCTTTCTTAGAAGGTTATTCTAAAGAAAACACTGGCCCCACTGAGATTAAATTAAATAACGATACATTCACTGGCCGTAAGCTAGCTGACCTTTTTAACAATTTTTTTTGCCTCTGTCGCAAGCAGTGTGCATAATACTTCCTGCATGGAATATATGCCTTCGAGAACACGTGAATCTGCGTATTTGTTTCCGGTCTCCCAGCCAGAAGTTGTAGCAATGTTCTTATCCCTCAAAAATAGCTACTGCCCCGACCCTGATGATCTACAAATTCGACCGGTCAAGTATGTACTTGACATCATTGCGCCAGCCCTAACACATGTGATCAATCTAATCTTTTCTTCTGGTGATTTCCCGAGACAGCTACAAGTTGCTAAACTTACCGTTATTTTCAAAGGCGGTGACAAAAATAATGTATCAAACTACAGGCCTATTTCCATACTGCCCATTTTTTCCAAAGCTATTGAAAAGTTAATACACATAAGAATGAATAGTTTTTTGAGTCGCCATAACATCATAACGCCGTTTCAATTCGGCTTTAGTAAAAAACGTTCCACAGAATCCGCGTTACTTCTTCAAAAAGAAATCATACTAGGTGGTTTTGAGCGTCAACTTTACATAGTTGGAATATTTATCGATTATTCAAAAGCATTTGGTCGAATTAATCATACCACACTTTTAAAAGAGCTACAGCATTACGGATTCCGTGGGGCATTTTTTACACTTAGGCAAAGCTACTTGAGTGATCGCAAGCAGCAGGTACAACTTAACTATAAATCAAGCTTTCGGTCCCTAAACAGCGGAGTACCGCAGGGAAGCATCCTAGGGCCTCTACTTTTTAATGTATATATTAACGACGTAGTAAGAATAGATGAAAATACCCAATTTATAGTTTATGCTGACGATACTAGTTTTTTTTTAGGATCAGATTTATCGGAAATTCAAACCAGAGCAAATAACGTACTCGCGAAACTGCATACCTGGAGTTTGAACAACTCGCTAACTATAAATACGTCAAAAACAAAAGCGGTTTTATTTAGAGCTAAAAGCAAGAAAGTCAACTTTGATTTAGCGCTTTTTCTTGGTCCATCAAAAGTTGAGGTGGTTCCTGCTGTGAAATGTCTTGGTGTACTCTTTAATGAAAACATGTCCTGGGATTGGCAGTCTGATTCTGTTTGTTCCAGTCTTTCTCGCACGGTTGGTATATTATCGCGCACACGTTTTCTTTTGCCTGAGAAAGTAAAACTGTTATTGTATAACTCACTTTTCCTTTCAAAACTGTGCTATTGCTACCTAGTCTGGGGAACCACCACAATTTGCAACATTCTGAGGATTTCTAGATTACAAAAAAGGGCTGTCCGTTTGATTGTCAATGCTCCGTATAACGCGCACACAAGGCCCCTCTGTAAAAATCTCAATACCAGGAATTAGGGACATTTCGTACAGTTTCCTTTTTTCGCCACCACGTGGCGTATCGACCTTAAAGAATTCGAAATTCCCGCTATGACGTAGGCTATGACGCACAACTAAAGAAAGCGCAATAAAAAGAAACACACCCTGAAGCTGTCGCTTCACCTCGGTGCTTGGAAACGAGCGTGCTTGTGTATCAGCGTTATCTCGAAGACGGTCAGCTACTTGCTCTACTGACAATGAATCGACGGTTTTGCTAGACACCTGGCCAGAAAAGTCGTCCGCATTCTGGGGAGATGTCTGGCCGAGATAAAGGCTCCCGCGTTGCTCTAATAAAACGTCTGCTTGAGCAGACGTTTTATTAGTGCACCACTGTGGCCACGGTCTTGCATATACGTCAGGGTTCTGTTTCATGGGTTTCCTGTAGAACTGGCGTGATCCATTGTTTAAGAGGAAGCTTTAGCTCGGGCCTATCTTCGATGCCGGATTCTTAAATACACGTAAAATGCAGGAATGCTTTTATGAGAAAACCGCTGAACCGATTTGAATGAATTGTGTTGCATTAAGAGGGAAAGTTAAATTGCAGAGACTGCAGCAAATAGAATTTACGTTTATATAGTGTAATGTTTTCAAAGAATCGCAGGATGTTCGTAAATTTGAAAAAAAATAGAAGCATGAAGTTTCAAAATCCGCAACTCAGCCATTAAAAACAAATATGACATTTCTATAAACTGCACCCGTTGGAGCATCAAAAGCGAACAATTTTTTTTTGCTATACCTTAAAACTTACGTGAATTTGTTATAATGTTTGGAAGGGTTTTGCAAATGCAACATTCACAACATAGTGGTATATTTCAGGATGTTGTATGATATATGATTGCTATCCGCTTTGGATGTATTATTAGGTGCAGTTTACAGAATCTTTTTTAGCTGCTGAGGTACATAGCTCTAAGTCAAGTTTTCTTTTTGGAAATTTGGGAATTCTTTAAAATTTTACGTAAAAAAGTAGACAGCCTATAATAAATATTCCTTTCTGCAATCACTACATTATAACTTTATTTTCTAAATTCAATATAACTCATCAGATTTGGTGCATCGGTTGCTCTGAGAAACTATTGCCGATTTCCCATGTATTTCGATAGGAGCGCCCAAGCTGAATATTCCCCCTAAGTGCGAGCTTGAATAATATACGTGTTGGCAAGATACGTTTGTAAACGTGTGATCGTGGCCTAATGAGCTAGAGCACCGGCGTACTGAGCTCAACGGCCTAGGATATGTTTGTAAAGCGTCTTGGGAAGGAATAGGAGAAAAGAAAGGGAGAAGGCTGGTATGTTATTCAGAATCGTGTCTGGTTGGCTAAAAATTACTAAATGCTTTGGTCGTCATACCACCTCAGGTTCCATCAGCATAATTTCTATTTAATTCCGCTAGTATTGTGCAATTATTGTCAATCAATCGAGATTAGAACACCGGCGTCATGGCATTGTATTGCGTCGCAATTATTTATCGCCATCACTTCAGTATCATCTCATCGTCGTCATGCCTTCGTCGTTCTATCGACATCAATCCTACCTCGTAATTCCATCGTCGTCACTGCATGCACCGTCGGCCTGCGGTCCTTGTTCTATCATCGTGAGGTAACATTGGCGAGCGATGGTCATAACAAAGCGGGTCAATCAGGGAGACAGTGCATGGCCGCATATAGCCGAATCACTTGAAACATCAGGGGAAACACTACGGATTCTAAATAAAGGTGTCTTAGCTAACACGGTGTGTCGATTCTTGCTCGCTAGATTGTGTGAATGTTAATCGCATTAACTTCGATAATCATCTTAACATGGGTTCTACAGGAATTCTTTCATCTTCCCGACACTAACGAACTCTTGTCCACATTGTTCCCAGCCTATTAACACCTCGAATTCCTAGAGGTGATCGTGCTCAGGCATGTGACGGACGACCCGAAGTTTGATGGAGGTAGCGGTATGATTTCGACAGTGGCGCCGCCTATCGACAAGAGGAAACACATTTGGATGGGTGGGAATAGCGGTGAAAGGCACACTTCAAGAGTTGCTAGTCATCATAGATTCTAATCAACCTGACAAAGAGTTAGAAATATATATGCATTGTAGTCGCGCTAAAGAAATGGAAAACTATGGGATTGGAGTGAGACTCGCTGCAAAAACATTCATTAGACTGTTTCAGGTATCCGAGCTATCCTTAACGGGAATCAATGAGATGAGTTTCGATAGAGCTCGTTACATTTTTCAAAAGCGGAAGACGTGCCTAGAGGCAGAGTATACTGCAATATTTTGTTGCTACACAAACAAATCTAGGTTTTCGGCGCGATCATTTTAAAGAAAAAACAAAAATTAAGTAAGTTTTCAAGAATTACTTCTTCTTTCTGGGGTTTTACGTGCCAAAACCAGTTCTGATTATGAGGCACGCCGCAATGGAGGGCTCCGGATTACTTTTGACCACCTGGGGTACTTTAACGTTCACTACAACGCAAGCACACGGGCGTTTTTGCATTTCGCGTCCATCCAAATGCGGCCGCCGCGGCCGGGATTCAATCCCGCGATCTCGTGCTCAGCAGCGGAACGCCTTAGCTGACTGAGCCACCCCGGCGGGTGCAAGAATTACTTAGAGTACCTCGATAAAACTGTAGCAAATAAATTCTGAAAAGTTCATGTGCAACTTTTTAACACACAGGCAATCTTAACACACAAGGGCAACTTACTACTGGTTTCCATTAATTTTCTTCGTTATATTTTCAAGCGACTTGAATATTCTGCCGTAGGTTAATTCACAATTAGCCCAACTAATTAAACTTAGACTTTCAATTGTATATTGTTCGTAGACAAATGCTTTAAGTCTACGCGGATGCTGCAAAATTTCTCGACATTGGGGAGGGGAATATGAAAAACAAAATAGAAATGCAGAGCATTTTATTGCCTCAGTAAATTTTTATTTTGAATGCTATTTCCACTCGTTAAGTAGCTCGACCCTCGTTTTCGCAGCCTTGTATAAGTTTTTGAAAGTACTAGGTGCGTTGTCTGCGAATTTACGTGAATAAGCAAGCAGATCATACTTTAATCTGGGCCGAGAAAAAAAACAAGGAAAGCCTACGTTGTAGATGCACTGTACTGAAACACAATTAGACAGAGTCTAAATTTGCATATATTTCTAAACAAGGATGCCTAAATTGTCGATTGAAAAACTGACATAATTATAATGAAGCCGAATAAAGCAATAAAAATGGCATGTTCCGTGTGAAAATACGATGAGCGTTAACCTTGTGGGTGAACAATTTCTGTTTAATGAAAAAAAAAGCTTCTAGTGGCCGTGTATTATCGTATTCCTGAAAGCCAGCAACCAGCGAATCTAAATTTACATTCGCGCCAAAATTATTGGCTCGAGTTCCATCACTCTATCCGAATGACTATACGAGATTCAAAAGTGAGATTAAATGGCGGGCCGCGGCGTGTACGGTAGTGGTCACCTATGCCTTCGCTACAGTATGTTGCCGCACTCTTTAAAGCACGAGCATGGTGATCAACCGATGTGCTTTTCTACAACTTCATCCCTAAATGTAAGCCGGGGTTTTGCCACTCCCGGTGGTTGTTAGCCTGATCCCTCCCTATTTTCTTAACTGTCGATTCTATGGTTTCTTTTCATACCAAATATTCACATAATAGTCTGTGGGTGTTCGGCTAGTAATGAAATGTTTATTTCTCTCACAGTTAAATTATCAAGTAACCAGCAAGAAGGGATGCAGGGCAAAAACCTGCTTTGATGCAGCTTGGAGACCGCCCGGCGGCCGTTGATCACACGACAGTATCTTCACAATAATCGAGAACTCGAGCTAGCTTCGTATAGGCAAAAAGGCTAATGGGTCGAACAGAACCGGGCCGGCCAAAGTATGGTACTTTCGGGCTCGGGTCAGGCCCGGACTTGAAAAACCGGCCCGTGCAGTGCTCTACTTCAGATAGTCTGATGAGCAGATTCCCATACCGTCACGTAGTAGTGACACTGAAGTAAACAGTCGTAAAACTGTGTATGACGAAAATGATTCTTTATTGGGCGAACATGTGCCCACAAATGCAAGCTGCATTTGAAGCACAACGAAAGCGGCGAATACAATCGGCGATCGTCGAAATCTGATCAGCGGTGAAACGCGTCGGCTTTTATACATGAGTCATTGAAGGCCCCAGAATAATCCCTGGTACCCGCATGTCTTCCAGAAAGTTCTAGATACTTCGCGTCGCTCATACAATCAGATTACATGAGCGTCGGTGACAAGAGACAACGGATAGAAGCATCGATAACGTTCGAGAAACTTCCGATACGTGCAGGCGCGTCCTGCGCCTAGCGATAACGTTTAACATTTGTTAGCCGGTGAAAAGCAGTCACCGGTGAAATATAAACATGTATACGTGTAAATACCCTCCCCTTAAAAAGCATCGTCCCGATGCTACAAACAAGAAAGCGAAAGCAAAACCACGCGTACAGAGAGAGAGAGAGAGAGAGAGAGAGACAAACAACAACAAACAATAACAAAATAACAAAGTACCGAAGTTCTTTAGCGGGCGTAGAAAGGCTTAAGACGCACCATGTAGATGACTTCAGGTCGTGCCCGGCGCCGCTGTGATTGCGAAATGCCGTCTGGCACGACCTCATAGTCCAGTGCGCCAATACGTCCGATTATCTTATATGGTCTGAAATAGCGACGCAACAGTTTGTCGCTAAGTCCTCGTCGGCGTATCGGAGTCCAGACCCAAACACGGTCGCCGGGCTGGTACTTGACGTAGCGTCGTCGTAGATTGTAGTGTCGGCTGTCGGTCCTCTGCTGGTTCTTGATGCACAGGCGGGCGAGCTGTCGACCTTCTTCGGCATGCTGCAAATAGCTGGCAACGTCGAGATTTTCTTCGTCGGTGACGTCCGGTAGCGTGGCATCCAGCGTCGTTGCCTGGTTCCTTCCGTAGACCAGGTTGAACGGCGCCACGTGCGTCGTTTCTTGCACGGCCGTGTTGTATGCGAAGGTCACGTGCGGAAGGATGGCATCACACGTCTTGTGTTCGACGTCGACTTACATTGCCAGCATGTCGGCGATGGTCTTATTTAGGCGCTCGGTGAGGCCATTCGTCTGCGGGTGGTAGGCGGTGGTCCGGCGATGACTTGCGTGGCTGTATTGCAGGATGGCTTGAGTTAGTTCTGTCGTAAAGGCCGTACCTCTGTCGGTGATGAGGACTTCTGCGGCACTGTGACGCAGGAGGGTGTTCTCAACGAAGAATCTGGCTACCCCGGCGGCGCTGCCTTTAGGCAAGGCTTTTGTTTTGGCGTAGCGGGTGAGGTAGTCCGAAGCTACGACGATCCATTTATTCCCGGACGTCGACGTCGGAAAAGACCCCAGTAAGTCCATCCCGATCAGCTGGAACGGTCGGCGAGGTGGCTCGATCGGCTGTAGAAGTCCGGCTGGCCTTGACGGCGGTGTTTTGCGTCGCTGACAGTCTCGGCATGTCCTTACGTAATGGGCGACGTCGGCCGAGAGGCGAGGCCAGTAGTGTTTTCCTTGTATCCTCGCGAGCGTGCGGGAAAAATCGAGGTGTCCAGTCGTTGGGTCGTCATAGAGAGCTTGCAGAACCTCTGGACGCAATGCTGAGGGTACCACGAGGAGGTAATTGGCTCGAAGAGGCGAGAAGTTCGTCTTTAAGAGAATGTCATTTTGCAAGAAAAACGACGCCAATCCTCGCCTGATCACCTTGGGCACAATGACGGTCTTGCCTTCCACGTAGTCTACAAGGCTCCTTAGTTCCGGGTCAGCTAACTGTTGTTGGGTCCCAAGAAAGTGTCGTCATCCTGGTCGTCCTGTGCCGGCGGTTCGACGGGGGCACGAGACAAGCAGTCGATGTCAGAGTACTTTCGCCCTGACTTGTAAACGACGGTGATGTCGAATGCTTGAAGTCTCAGACTCCATCGTGCGAGGCGACCTGAAGGATCCTACAAGTTAGCTAGCCAACACAAAGCGTGGTGGTCGCTCATAACTTTAAAGGGCCTGCCATAGAGGTACGGGCGAAACTTTGATGTAGCCCAGATGATGGCGAGGCACTCCTTTTCTGTTGTGGAATAATTTGCTTCCGCCTTCGATAGCGACCGGCTAGCGTAACTTACAACCCTTTCTAGTCCGTCAGTCTTCTGCACAAGCACGGCGCTGAGTCCTACGCTGGTTGCATCGGTGTGCACTTCGGTATCGGCGTTTTCGTCGAAATGTGCAAGTATTGGCGGCGATTGCAGGCGTCGCTTCAATTCTTCAAATGCTTCGACTTGCGGCGTCTCCCACTTGAACTCGACGTCGGCCTTCGTGAGGTACGTCAGTGGCTCATCGATCCGTGAAAAATCCTTGACGAAGCGCCTGTAATAGGCGCGCATGCAGTCCAAGGAATCTACAGACTGCCTTCTTGTCGGTGGGCGGAGGAAAGTCAGCGATGGCCGCAGTTTTCTGTGGGTCAGGGCACACTCCAGACTTGTTGATGACGTGGCCCAAAAACAAGAGCTCCTGGTATGCAAAGCGGCACTTTTCTGGCTTTAACGTGAGTCCGGAGGTTTTAAATGCTTGAAGAACTGTTTGAAGGCGCCGGAGTTGTTCCTCGAAGCTTGAGGCAAAGACAACGACGTCGTCCAAATAGACGAGGCAAGTCTGCCACTTCAAGCCTGCCAGTACTGTATCCATGACGCGTTGGAAAGTCGCAGGTGCCGAGCAAAAACCAAACGGCATGACCTTGAACTCGAACAGTCCGTCTGGTGTTATAAAGGCAGTCTTCTCCCGGTCCCTCTCGTCGACTTCGACTTGCCAGTAGCCGGTTTTGAGGTCCATTGACGTAAAACTTTGCGTTTTAGAGTATCCAAGGCATCGTCAATACGTGGGAGAGGGTATACGTCCTTCTTCGTGATTTTATTGAGGTGACGATAATCGACGAAGAAACTTAGCGTTAAATCCTTCTTCTTTACTAACACCACGGGGGACGCCCACGGACTCTTGGACGGCTGGGTGATGTCGTCCCGTAGCATTTCGTCGACTTGTTGCCTTATGGCCTCGCGTTCGCGCGCCGAAACTCGTTACGGGCTCTGACGGAGTGGGCGGATACATTCGTCGGTTATGATGCAGTGCTTGGCGACAGGGGTTTGTCGAACGTTTGACGACGACGAGAAGCAGTCCTCTTATTGCAGGAGCAGAGCTTTTAGCTGTTCTTTCTTATGTTTGGGAAGGTTCTGATTGACGCCGAGAAAGTTGGTTCAGGTACTATAGTCGTCGTTGCAGGTGTACTAGAATCAGTGAAGGCGAAAGCACTGCTGGCTTGTACTATTTCG
>NC_051160.1:169477134-169513913 GCF_013339745.2 Dermacentor silvarum
TTGTACTACACGTAGTTCCATTCTTTCATCTCAGGTTCAAACAATGAAATGCAGGGTTTTTACCACAGCTTACATGAGGAGATGATGGAGATAGTCATTTTTTTCACGTACATGGAGGCGGAGCTTTTGGCATCTTTCCGTGGTATTATAGCGCCCACCGACTCCGCAACGCGGGGCCCTTTGGTCGGCGCTCTCAGCCGGTGCCTTAGCGCCGGCTACCAAAGAAGTGAAAAAATTAAGAAGCACAGCGCGTGCTCGAGGCGCGTTCCACGGATGGCTGCGGCACGAGCGGGAGAAAATCAACGCTGCAATAAGGAAGGGCCACAAGACGGCGCTGGGCCTCCTCGCCAGTACGAGCAACGATGCCCTGGCTCGACTAGGAGTGCATAATACCCTGGAGGAGGTGAGCGAGGCCCAGCGCACGACGCAGCTGACTCGCCTCGCAACAACCAAAGCCGGAAGAGCGATCCTACAGAGGGTCGGCCTGCGCCCGCCAAGGGCCGAATCCTATTGTGAGGAAGCCCCGAAGCGGGAGGAGGTGAGCAAGCAAGTAGCAAGGCGCCTGGTGGTCCTGCCGCTCCCGCGCAACGTGCACCCGGACCGCAACAAGGAGCGAAGGGTGGCCAGGGCGAGAGCGCTGGCAGAAACATACGCCGACGACGCAAAGGCGGTGTACGTGGACGCAGCCAAACACCAACGCAAGCCGAAAACGTACGTGGCAGCGGTTGTCCGGGCCACGGACGGGAAAGTACTCAACGCCTGCAGCGTCCGAGCGACGTCTGCGGAGCAAGCGGAGGAAGCCGCCATCGCCCTGGCGCTGAGCGGCATACCGGAGGCGACCACGATCCTGAGCGACTCCCGCACGGCCATCGCCAACTTTGGCCGCGGGAGCGTCGGGACGCCGGCGGCGAGCCTGTTGCCGAGGACCAAGTCAACCACAACCCATCTACGATGGTTCCCGGCTCACGTCGGAGTCATCCCAGGAGGAGCGGCCAACCGAAACGAGGAGGCGGACGTCGTCGCGCGTGAGCTCGCGTACCGTGCGGCGCCCCCCCGCCCCTCGGAAGCTGACGAGGCTGACTTCCTGGACCCGGACCCGCTACTGGACTACGGAGGAATCCTCGCTTGGTACCGAGAGGGCCGCCGAGCGTTGCCTGGGCCTCACCCGAGACTAGAGCGACGTGAGGGGGTCCTCTTACGACAGCTACAGACTGGAACAGTACTCACGCCGGCCCTAGCCCGGCACGTGTGTCCCGGACTGTTTGAAAGTGCTACGTGCAGTGTGTGTGCGCGAGAACTGGCAACCTTAGCCCACGTGCTGTGGGGGTGTGACGCGTGTGCGGGGGGAACCGTGCGGGACTCTCTGCCACCGGACATGGAACACTACATCAGTTCGCCTGACCATCAGGCGCAACTCCAAGCCATCCAGCGGCTCGACGCGGCCCTGGCCCGGCAAAAGCGAACGGAGGCAACTCCTAGCTGCTAGCGCCGGACCGGTCCGCGCTGAGGTCTAGTGAGATAGGGGGTTGATGGAGCCCTACGTGGCCTGATCCACCCCTACATGCCGGATTAATGTCAATAAAGTCATTTTCTCTCTCTCTCTCGAGGCGCAAGCTCGGTACGCCCAGTGTCGTTCTAGAAGCTAGCCACGCTGGTCGTCGCAGCCGCCGCTCGGCTCACCACCTTCGCCATTTTGAGTAGGGACGACGGCACGGCTCGTACGGCCTCTGTCACGTCATCCTACAGTGGTGCTACAGTATTGAAATTTTAAAAATTGTTTTTCAAGTTCATGACATAACAGTAGGCAATAAAAACTACCGTGAAGAGCGATTATGTCCCCTTGTTGTGTCCGGGTCTCAGGAGGCTATTGGTGCATGCGAGTAACTTTCTATTTGAAGATCTGAAGCGCAGTATCCTGACTGCGCATTTGAAGACCGAAGTGGAAAGCGCCGTATGTATTGCACTTGTAATAGACGAGCCCCAAAGTGGCAGTTGAACATGTCTGGAGTATGTCCGGTGCTGCGTGAAAAAAATTCGTCTAGGAGCGTTTTTTGGATTCTTTTTATCTCCAGATAATGTGCCGCCGGCAATGTTCAAATTATTATAATATACTTAGTTTGATGTGAGATTTAAATTGCACACTTTATTTCGTCGCAAGATTATCCGACACCATATTTTAATTTAAAAAATCAAAGGTAATTCTTAATGTAACGACACGTTACAATGTTAGAAATGTAACTGGAACGCGTTCCATTCGCCTTAAAGTATCTTGTAACGGGAACTCGTTCCAAGATTGGGAAGGAACGAGGAACGAGCTTTCGTTCCTGTTTTAGAGTAACGTGTACAACGCTGCTTTGGTGAAATGTTTTTTCCGCACGTTCCGCCTCCGTGCAAGTTCACCCCTGCGTTCTAACGGCGCTTCGTCGAGGCCAAATGAAAACGCGCTAAACGTCTGAACGCACTCGCTTGCCCACGAGTTCGTAACTCGAAGGAGCACTCCGCGGCGTTCAATTGGACATAAATACAAGGGTTCAGGCAAGGAGACACCCGAAAGGCGAAGCACCAATGGCGATAGCAACTTAGTAGAGAGCTATACGGAGTAAGGATAGTAGTTTTATCAGCTGTATAAACTTGGAGATGCAGCAGCACCCGCAACGCGCAGAACTGTTGTCGACGCCGTCGCCGTTTTGCCCGCGTTCACACCAAACGCGCGCGGCGTTGGTGACTGTTGCCAGGGCCTCTGGGGGCGGCTCGGAGGTTTTCGACGAGATCAGAACGGGAAACTCGTCGAGCAGCGTCGGAAGTCTTTACCACCTTCTCGCCTCGCAACGTTTTTATAGAAATACACATTTGGTGCCACAGCTAAAGGATCTAGTTTGCAGCGGAGAAGTGGAGAGGGTGTGGAGCTTGGCCTTCTTTTTAGGCCGCGCGGCAGCACAGGCTGTCGCGTGGAGGGCATCTTGCCCCTTAAATCGCTCGTCAATTTGGCGAGCAAATTCGTCTAGACGGCTAGTGAGGTTGGATAATTGTTGGGTGAAGGCTTGGATGGCCGTCTGCACCACGGCCTTAATTTTGGCCTCCACGAGTTCGAATTGTGGGGATAGGGCCGGGGTTGCCGCGGCCGATGTTGGTGTGGCCGAGGAGGTAGTGGGAGTTGCAGCCCTCTTCTTGGCCGGCTGTTCACAAGTAGGAGGAGAAGGTAGTAGGGGAGGGAGTTTATGAGCGACCGAGATCATTGTCGCCGGGGTAGGGGTGAGGACCTGCAGGAAGGCATGCAGCTGCGACGGAAGGCGTTGGTTGGTGTTGTGGAGGGAGGCGAGCTGTGCGCGGACATGCAACATTTTCTAGAGGGGGTTGGCGGAGTCCTGGCAGACTACGTCTGCCCAGCTCACCTCACTGGTGTGGCGGCCGGGTTCCTGTGCAGGTGGTTTTTGGGGGACTAGAACTGGGGGTTGCCTGAGTCCGGTCCAGGAGTGGGATCAGGCCATAGGCTCGGTACGGTTGGAGGGCTGTTTCAGGAGATGGCTACGGTTTCAGGCTGTTTCAGATGTAGCACCTATATAGTACAGAGGAGTAGTAGAGGTGCTTGGGCACCCAGTCTTGTTCGAAAAGTCTTGTTCGAGGTAGTGGTGTCTGCATTGTGGGTCGAGAGTGTTGATGAGGACGACGTGTTGGAGGGTGTTGGTGATTACGGTGTCTGGCTTGGCTGGCCTCTTGGTGTCCGAGGCGGGCTGCTTGCAGAATCCTATCGCGAAGCGCAACGCCGTTCACGGTCCGAAGGTTGAGGCCGCCATGGAGACGGAGGATGATTTTATGATTGTTGATGGGTAGCTTGGGGTGGCGTAGGGCAGAGAGTTGGGGCTGCCGGGGCCGGCTCCTCGCCAGAGCTTGAGGCGTAGATGGCTGCATACATTTCTCGGCAGCGACGGAATTCGGAGTAGCGGTGGAGCGGGAGTTGCGAGTCGAGCTAGGATGAGTTGGCTAGGATGAGTTTATCCGGTCGTAGGGGACAAAGTCGGGTCTCCTCCGCGCCCCGCAGGCCCGGTTTCGATTCCCGCCCAGATCAAAATTTACATATTTTTCTTTTCAAAGGGATTAGTTTACTTTGTTTACATGAACCTGCCTGCTAAATTTGTCATCAATTCGAGCATTTTTACGCGTTTTTACTCTTTGCCGTCGGCCATTTTTGGTAGCGTCATTCGGTCACGCCGCCGACTACAACTACGGGTTTTCGCGTAATGGGGCATATAATGCTTTCGCATTAAAAAAGTGGAAAGGAATCGGCCCCAACACGGAGCCTTGCGGCACACCAGACGTAGCAGCATCATCATCTGAGCAACTGCCATTCAAAACAACTCTTCGACTTGTACCTGTGTCACACGGGTACATTTGGAAGGCCTTCCAGTCGACGGCCTTCGAAACGCCACAACTCTATCGACTCGAAGGAGTTGTCGCGCTGCTACACGGCACTTTTGAAAGGCCGTTGAGTGGTTAAGGCGTTTCTCGCAAAATTGTGTGGCACTGCGGATCTTTATTTTCGTTTGCATGTAACCAAAAGTTAAAGAACATTAAAACCACTTAAAAACACTATAATTTATTTTATGTTGCGAAATGGCGGCGATATGACGGAATCCGACAACACATGGAGTAGAGGGAGAGTGTACTAGACAACATGGAGGAAGGAATGAACACAAGCACGTCGCTGTTGTCGAGAGTATGTGCAGTTCGCACATATGAAGTGGCGAAAATAGTTTATTGAATAATTAATAACAGTCATGTATGGTATTTTTAGAGTATTTTGGTTGGATTTGCTCTTTCTAACCGTGAGTACGAGCACACTGTGAACGAGACGGCATGTTCGCGCTGTTTCCGCTTCCGTTGCTCAAAGGCCATCCAGATTTCAATAGAGTTGTAGGGTGCTCCGTTGACTCGATAGACTATTGACTCGGCGGCCTTCGAAACCGCACGTGTAGCAGCTCGAACTTGACCTTTGAGTCAACTGACTATCGGTTGGAAGGCCTTCCAAACGCCCGTGTGACACGGGTATTACTTACTTAACAACACGGAGTTACAGCCTGTATATTCATAAACCTATTCACGTGTTCATAGTACCGCTAATCTTACCTGGTCAACCTATTACCGCTAATATTACCTGGCATATCGACATTAGTAACACTGCGGATCGAACGTTGGGTTATTGGCTCCTGTACACCTTTAATGCCACCATCCTCTCTCATGTTGCTATAGAAAACACTAATAGGAAAAAAATTTGAGTATACATCCAATGTGTGAAATTCCATTGTATTTATTACCTCATTAGAACTCAAATTTACTCCACTCGTTTTATATGTTCAACTTATGATCGAATAGCTACTCTAACCCCAAATAAAGCTAAAGTTGAATTTGTAACCCGTAAACTGATACAGTCGAACCCGGATATGTCGAATCTGAAGGGGATCACAAGAAGTTCGTTATATAGGTAATTCGGTATATAAAATAATAGGCCCTCAGGTAAGCGGTGGCTTACCGGTTAGTGCATCTGAGAGCCGCTAACTTACTGCACGCAACATGGGGGGAAAAAGCAAGCACACTTTATTTACCCGCAAAAAAAATGCTGGTTCACTTTCAACTTCATTGAAAAGTCTAAGCTGATTCTTTCTTTACACTTGTAGCGGCCATCGCTTGCGGAAAATAAACTCGTGAATAGGCACTCAACCCACACTACGACGCCTCCAAAATCGGATAGAAAGAATGTTGACGTCCGAGGTAGCATGAGGGCTAGCTTAACAGCCTAACGGGGCTCAACTGACTGCACTATCTCTTCTCCACCTCCAGGTGCCAGAATACCTCAAAGTATACAAATGAGTGCACTATGAGGTATTCTGCGTGGCGCCGCGTTCGATATACCGAATGTGCTGGTGGACGAGCGTTCTTTATACGCGTGCACCAGCCCGATACATTTGCATGGAATTTTCAAGGGGATTTTACAGCTGTTCGATATACAGAATAATTCGTTATAAGTTGGCTTCATATATATCCGCGTACGACTGTATCTCCGTCACCATATATATGGCATCGTATTGATCAGCTGTACAAAATACGTATCAGGTTTAGTCACATTAACTTCCTTCAGCTCTTTCTGGCCTCACACAGCCCTTGAATGGTATCGCCTCCCCAAAGAAATCATAAAGAGTACAAATAAACGCAAGTTTCATGCAACATCAACTACCGTACGTTGTGTAATCTGAATTTGTTAATTACTTACTATGTTCCTTTTAAACTCTTTGTAAGGTCAGGTAATATGGTATAATTGTAAAGCTGCCTTCGTCGTGCGCACTGAACTTTTTTCCACGTACCACCAGCTAAAATTATATGATTAGAAACTTACTTTTTAATCATTGCATTATTTGTTTAGCCTGCTCAACCCACTTCCTTCCGTAATGCCTTCGAGTGCTGACGGCGCAAATAAATAAATTATTAAACTGTAAAAAATATTTCTTGGATGAGAGGTGGTCACCTCCGGCAATGTTTCATCATCATCATCAGACTATATTTATGTCCATGGCAGGACGAAGGCCTCGCCCAGCGATCTCCAATGACCCCTATCCGGCGATGTATAAAATATGCGCATTATTTAAAGCTACATAGTTTAACACTACGTAGCTAAACTCAGTTATTCTTCTGAAATAACTAGTCAGTTGTTCCTCTTAGCCGCTTATTTTGTCTGTGCATGAAAGTCTCTCGGTTTATTTGCTCAAATGACAACCTAATTAACAAGCTTTTGAAACTTATATCGCTTTGGTAAATAGGTTGCTATGTGTTTTTGGACTCACGCGCTAAAATAAAAAAAACGTACATTGCTTTATAAATGCAGTGAATGAAATTGCTGCGAAAAGACAAAGCCGTGTAATACATTTGAGCTTTTCATTACATGCCTATAACCAGGAAGTTTATGCAACCAAATGATTGTGTATTATTACATTCTCAAATTCCTACGGCATTTCCCCTATGTGTAGAAGCCAGTTTAACTTTTAAATGATTCACAATTCGACTTTGTGATGTTTCGACCATATATTTGATAGATAGAAATGTGCATGACCAATAGGAACATATGTTGGAGGCAAAAATTCTTAGCAAATTTTGCAAAATAATCTGTGTTTACCAACTGAACAGCATATTTCTACCCTGGAACAGATAGGAAATTGAAATGAATCACATGCATAAAAGTTTGCAGTGCGAGTATTAAGAAGTACAGTTTCAGTTTTATTTCTTTCAATTTATGATATATGATAGTTGATGTGATGACTTCAATTTCCTGTTTTATGTTTAGGCTACTGACACTGCACAAACTATATTTTTTGTCATAACACGGAATACAGGCCCAGAGTGCGGCTCATAAACACATCGGGATAATGAGGTGTAATTTGTGGATACATTTCTCGCTATGGGTAATATAGGAGCCCCTTTCTCGCAAATATGTCTTGGTTGAGAGCACATGTGCTGAAAGTAGACTGATTGTCCACGCTTTCCGCGCAGCTACCGAAGCGACTGTGACAGCCTTTCGCTGTTTAAAGGTTTAAGCCTTACGATGCCAAGCGCCTGAAATATACACAAGCAATGCGCTTGTCCGGAACCAGAAAGGTCGCAAGCATCATGCGAAAGGAGGGATTACCCTTGTACGGGTTAGTTGCATCCTTGAGCAAAAAAGAAAAACCGGGGAGTGACAAGTCATTTTTAACGACGGGCTGTCGCTCTTATCGTTATCACAAATGACGACTTGCGGCAACGTACTGCGCTTTGTCGGGAAGCTGTTATGGTTCATTCTTTAGAAAGGGTATTTATTTTTTTCCGCAACGTAACTTACGTCATCGGGGCAGATTTTAAAACATAAAGGTCTTGGGTCAGGCGGTGGTACCTAGGTGACATGAACGCCCGAGAAAAATGGACTTGTACAGTCACTTTCTTTTGGAAGCGCTGATAACGTTGTAATTTTAACCACAATAGCACTTCGTACATGGTATTTTTCCTAACAGCTTAACAGAAGGCTAATCAGTCCTCATATTAATAAACTTATAACTTTTTACGAGAGACACTCTCAGATGACTTCAATATATTTACAATAAAGGGCTCCGTAATTTCCACCATGGCTTTACGTAGGTACGTTGGCGCACTTCATGTAATAATCCCAGTCAGCCTACTCACATATAGCGCATTACTAATCATATCTACCATGGCCTCGGCTACATCCCAAGAAGCAATTTCCTACCTATTTTGATTACTTAAGACTCGGTAGGCTTAAGACAGGCCAAAATTCGAATAGGAATGCGTAGTATGGAATTAGTATGGAACCTACAGTGATCTAGAACGTATGCATTACACTCGAGTCTGTCCAGAATTAGACAGTAACATTCATTTACTCTGACTATTCATCTATCATCAGTGTTAATAAACTAAACGCATGCTGTGCCGATCTTTCCCCCCACCTCACCCCAAATTCAGCTGGGCGCAGGCTACCACCCTGCGTCTGCTACAAACAAATACGTACCCTTCACTCGCCCGCCTCCACCTTATATTCCCTGAAGTCTACAGTACACCCAACTGCCGGTGCTGTGGCACTCACCCGGCTATGCTTCCGCATGTGCTGTGGGAGTGCCCAGCACTGTACACACACATTAACACCACGACCCCCTCGTCGAGGTTGCGTGAGGCTCTGCGGAGCTCCGCCCTCGACGACCAAACCTGGGCGACCCAGCACGCCCGTGAGGCGGCGGCGAGGCAAGCCCTCGACGTCCCCTCATGGGAGGCTTAGGCCCGGCCATCATAAAGTGCTGGCTCTACAATAAATGTTTATTCCTCCTTCTGAGCTTCTATCGCTAGGTTTGCGTCGTGAAGTCGCCTGAGCTTGCACAAGTTCTACAATTCTACGCTCCAATATCCCATCACCAAGAGCTCGGCGCTTGTCATCACGAATAAGCTAAAAAGCAACCTCGCCTTCAGAACGTATAGTCAGCGTCACAAGCTTTCGTACCCCGGAAGGTGAAAAAATATTTATATTTCTACGCCTTAGTCACGCATCGTAGTATTCGGATTTACAGCGTATACTGGTCTAGAGTAAACAAAACAAACGTTTTGCATAGTTTTACTGCCTGCGGGGTAGCTGCGTTGAAAATGAACTTATTCGCTGAACCTCGGCCGCGTAAACTTTTGGCGGTGACTGTGCGATTAAACACCTGCATTTTCTTTATTCTGCACACAATTTTTTTTAATGAATCGCCTTCCAGCCAACGTCATGCAGTGCTTACACCTGGTTAATTTTCAGGACAGCAGACTCAGACATGACTTATTAAGTAGAAGAACTGAACTATTATGTAGCACGTCATTATTATCACCAATCAGGTGTAATAAATATGTAAACAAATAAAGGATAAGAACATTGCCTATGAAATTTTACTAAAATCTCAGGACTACTTCAAAACTTCGCCTGTTCTTCTTGTGTACGTCCCTATACTTTCTAGAAAACTGAAAGGGAGAAATTCAAGGGTGAAATTGACATCTCTTGTGGCACCATGGCAGAAAAGGGAAGGTGTAGCTTAGTGGGCCCGTATGAAAGGATCAGCTGCGATTGTGCTACTCACGCACAAGGAACGACACTTTTGTATTTTTTTACAGGCAGTAAAGTGATAAATGGTGTCCGTGGACGCTGGAGTGATCATGACAATACCACCGTACCGATATGGGTGATAAACGATTCTAATAAGGTAACATTTCTGCAAACCTCATGGTCCTTTCTCATGTTTCTTCAATTGTCCAAACACGTTAAATTTAGCGTAGGTGAAAATTCTTGCAAAATTACTGAAGAATTGTACTAGTAATTATATCATGGTGCTGCGATCTGATTCAGCAATAGAGTTAGTTAAGAACAGAACAGCAGAATGCCATAGTAACTTTGGTGATTCTAGCCGAAAAAAATGTCTTCTTGCAACGCTTTGTGGGCATAACTAAAAAGGGTGTGGTCTGTGATTGGAATAGTTCTCTATTTTTACACGACAAACTACATTAACACGCCCCGGTGTCTTTTCGCATTATTTCCAATACTCCTCTGCGTACGTCGTGGTAAAAGGATATGAAGACCTTTAGTATTTCGGGAATTTCGTGAAGGTATATGGGAATGGTTCAAATGATAAGACACGTGCGCTGCATATTGAGGATAGAATGTTTATGTTTCGAGGTATTGGTTTGTACTAAGCAAAAAAGTTTGTGAAATAATTCGGACAGCCTTCATTTGCACCGAAGATCCGGTACGCAAAAATTCTGCTTTGATATAATGCAAATATACTCAGTCAAATAGCTTCTGTATTCCTTTGTAAGAATACTACGTCTGGGGCTGCAGCCAAGTTTTCTACTTCTGCGTCTTTTAATTGCACACACGGGAAGCTATTTATTTTTGTGGTACGTTTCAGGCTGAACAAAAGTCGCACAAACACACCTTTCCATGACATAGCTGAAAGGGCAAAAATATTTCTTAGTAATGTCTTCATAAATGTTTGCCTTAAGAAAGAAATCAACTTTGAAAACACAAAGTTGGGTTTATTGTATAAAATACATTACACCTAAAGTGCAAAAGAAGTTTGGGTGCACGTTCGCATGTTCACGAAACCAGCCAGCTATTTTTTTAGGAAGGCGTTGGTACAGTAAAAAGAAACGAAACAAGAACCGCAACTAAATGACCTGCGTTTCGGAATATGCCATCTGGCGGGAAACCGCCAAACTAAGCAGCGACAAAGTGATAAAAAAAATAGCTGCGCCGCTGGCTTCGAACCTGCGAACTGCCAAACGTGGTATCAGCGATCCTAATCGGTGGTCGCGCAGAACGCTCGGCTATCGGTTTGAGTGCTGCCGGAGGCAAAAACTAGGTTTATATACGTACCACAATAAATTCTGCGACCTTGTTATGAAAACTGCGATTTTGGAACGACTTTTTTTCCATTTCAAGAGTGGCTGCTGCAGCTAGCTGAAAGCCGAGTCATTGAAGTTGATAAATCCCCAATAATACGTCGATCGATGCAATAGGCTCATCGCAAATTGCTTTTTACTGGCCAAAAAAGCCTCCAAAATTTGGCATTTTCCATAGACTCCCATACTTCGAACTTCGCCCGCAATTTGGAACGTGTTTTCTGTCGTAAGTAATGGTACCGCTTGCATGAGATGTCGGGCTAAGCCCCTAGAGCCTATTTCCACGGTAATATTTTGAAAGATGGCTTCTATGATTAGTTATTTGGGAAAAACGATGCTCTCCCATAGAAAATGCGCATGTTTTCGGAGGCGGCCGCTAGAGGCGCTGTTCGGCAATGTCCCAGATTCCTGGTATTGAAACGTAATACCTGTTGACGACTTGTACGAATCTTTACTAATAAAACGCTACAAACAAGGCATTAAAACAAACAATCTGTGCTTGAAAGAACTTGCTAATTTGACTGAAAGATTGCATGTTTATGACACGCGCGGAATCACTTTTTGGTTTACGCCACGGACCCGTACAAATTATGGCCGACAAATGATCGCATATACATTGCCTACTCTTTTAAACAACCAGCATTGTTTTCTGTAATGCAGCTCCTATCAAGTTTTGATTTTGTACTGGAAAGTTTCTCCAAGTTTTCATAAATTTTGATGTCGTGCAGAAAAGTATATATTTGCTTTTCAATGTTAATTTCAACACTGTTAGTTTTATTTTCCGATGTATAGTTTTGCCATTGTAAGCTTGTCGCATAGGAACTTTTTTGTTGTTGTTGTTGCCCCTGTCAAAGTGCAATTATCCGGTACAGACCCCGTCAAGCCTTTTTTTGGCTTTTAGTCTGTGCCCCCAGCATTTTGTACATGTTATAATGTACCATAATGCCGAAATAAAATGAATGAAAAATGAAACAGCGTGGACACAGAATCGAGGAAGACGTCAAGAAACTTGGAAACAGAGTACAGGATAATTGAAACTGTAAATAGACAACCAGGAGTCAAAAAGAGAGATAAACAGAGACAGTGAATTGGAGGCAATAAATCGAAACAAAAAGGACCATGGAGATTTACAAGAATTGGAAGAAAGAAATTAGACGGGAAAATCTGTAGAATAACACAAAGGGCAGTGCATTGCTATTTGAAGCTCGAGCCGGTTGCTTAAGGACAAAAAGATATCGAAGCAAATATTCGGAGCTAGCTGAGGCATGGGCCTGCTGCAGCAAAACTCTGGAGACCACTCAGCACATCCTAATGAAATGCGAAGGGATTCACCCAGTGAGAACCGTAGGTAACGTACAACTTCCAGAAGCGCTTGGATTTAAAGTGGACGGAAGCATCAACCAGTCAGCAGTCGAGATAGGCAAGAGACGTTTAGATCATTGGTTGTAAAAAAGCAGGGAAGAGATTGATTCGAGCGGAACTCCTACGACCGGATCTTGCACTTATGTAGTGGTAAAAGGCATATTTTCAAGGAAAAAAAACAAGATTAAGGAGATGTATACAAACATGCTAGATATAACATGGTTAGTATACCTGATGAAATCAAGCAGGCTAGGGCACTATTTGTGACTGCCCCGTTTCAAAGGGGATGCCACAAAATCATCGTCATCCGTGGCAGCGGCGGATCCCACCGTGCGGGGGAAAGAAAAAAAAATAACCAGAAAGCTCGCCTTCGGGCATAGCATTCGCCACCAGCATTTGCAGGTGAAAATTACGGTTACATAAGCTGCAGCTGCAGTGAAGCGTCAGATGCAGTCTGGAATCTTTGAATGCTATCGTGTTCCACTATTAAAGGCGAAGCTTAAGTGTCCTCCAAGTTTTTGTAGGGACTACTAGCCATAGCCGTCAAAACAGGGTAGCATGGCGTTGGCGAAGTCCTGGTGAGATGTAAATGCAGAATGAAGAGTCCAGGTGGTTCAGTTCGTTTTGAAAAATTCCTCTGAGTCACGTGGAGTGTGTGATGTCTCCTACCAGCGCGGGAAGTATTATAGCTGCAACTGAGCGTGGACAATGGCACCCTTCTTGTGGACCCTCTTTAAGAGCTGTCCGAACTGCGCTATTAGCTCGCTCGTTACCCATAAGGCTGCAGTGACAAGACAGCCATTGAAACATGAGCTCGCGATTTTGTGGAGTGAACGATCGTTTTATTAGAAAAATCCTGAGCGGTCGGCCTGAACTACGATGTTATAGCATGTTTCTCAGCGTTAGGATTAGGGAAAAGGCAGAACAAAAAGAAAAGGAGGAAGGGAAGATGATGATATAAAAATCTGTTTAGGGATATATGTGGGGACAATAAAGTAGAAATTGCATTGGAAGTGTGCAAATGCTCGGAACTAGTTAGCTTCATTAAGGACTGAAACAACAATGTGCACTGTCTCAATTGCTGTTGATGCTTTGTGTTATTAGTTTAAAAACACGAGTGGAAAACAGTTACTTGGACTAAGATTCATCTTACAAATGTAATGGTCAAAGGCTGCAAATGGGGGTCCCTTTGTTAACGCACATGGACGACGGAATCCAGAAATTTACAGAACCTTGAGAATACGTGTTACTATTAAGCGACATATATATCTCTTAATTTCAGCAAAAAAATTCCGAATCACTATATTTATTCAAGAAATGACTAAAGACGTGGCATAGATTCTGCAACAAATGATATCCGTAGTCAAGCAATACATATACCTCGGAACCTTCATAAACGCAGGAAAGACCTACGCAAGCATTTACGAAGGTAACTGACGATGATAGAGAAGACGAACGTAGCTATAATGAAACGTGAGGTACTTTGGGGCCATAATAAATTTAAGGTGGTGGGAGAAATAATTAATGGAGCAATGTTGCAACGCGAACGTTCTCAAGTGTTCGTTGCGTACTTAAAATCAGACGTTTTGTCGCGGTTGGAAGTTAACCAAAGGTTGGTGGGTCGATTTTGTTCACTTGGAAAAGCCAAAACTTCATGTTCTTATGTAATGTTATGACGACTAATGTTCATTGGCACATCTACTGACGCATCACAGTGCCTACGGTACCTGTCTTCGTCCACCCGTGCGAAACTATTAATCATTGCACCACCGGAATGCGGCAAGCACCTAAAGTATTAATTATTTGGTGTGGTAGCAGTGTCATAATGTAGCATTCCTACCTGAAAGTTATGGTGCACAGTTGTCATAGTCGGTCACACGTGATTATGGAATACCGTACTTAACTACCACTAATTAAGTATTTAACCTAATTTTTATAATGTACAAGCGCTAGAGCTGTATGGCTTAATAGAGATCTTTTTCATTTTGTTCGTCAGTAACATAGATATGTCGAGAAATTCTACGGTGATATATGCCTCAAGAATTTATAGAAGCTGCAAGGACCGAAATCAGTGTGTGGTGTGTTTTGAGAGTATAGGCATTGAGATGAAGTAGCAAACTTTTGATTATCTCAGCAAATACACTGTTTGAATAAATAATACCACGCGAACTCGACAAACAAATATGAAAGTCCTGTAGAATTAAACTAGCAGTAACCGTGAGGCTATTCTAACCATGTGGCCAGAAACGTCAACAGAGGTGTTCCAGAGACAAGATCACAGATTTCTGTGTTACCCCGCATGGGTGCCAGTACCCCTTTTGCCCTTTAACTGCTGTAAGACTTAGCTGCCACGGTGGTCCGTTGTTAAAGTGGAACGGCGTTGGTGAACAAGTACAGCACATCTACTCACAGAATGAGAAACCGCATCCACTGGAGGAATGCGGAATAAAGTCCCACTCGACTTTGCTGCTGGACGATCCGCACAAAGTTAAGATGCGTGGCGTTTCACTAGCCACAATGAAGCTGCACAATGAACCATAATCTCCGCTTCCACCTTTTATGAAACACAGAACTGCAAGTTCAGAGCGATATTTTACTGTACGTTTCACGCCATAAACACATCGCACATCCCTTTCTGAAGTTAATATTTGAAGGGTGGTTCTTCAAGCCTAAAAAACTCTTATACTTAAAAAACCCAGTGTCCCTAGAAATAACACAAAGATAACACTAATGGTCAGAAGGTTTTGCCATAGTGTCACCGTTTAATGTCACCTGATGACGACAGTGAAAGGAAAAGGCTCACGTTAGCACATACATAAGACACCACTAATCTTTGTCCTACACGTCTGGCTGGCAATTGTCCGGGGAAGTAGCATTAAGGGAGAACACAAACGCTTGGCGGTAGTAATCAGTTAAGATGTACTATAGTTTAGTATGGGGAAAGAAAATGAACTGAGTGGTAACGCGTTTCTGACTTACGTACGGGCATGTTCACAGATAATTTATAAAGTATGGTGATTAGCTCATGTAATATATCTTGTAGAAAAAGCAACATAACAAATTATTGGCATGATGAAGGAAGGATGCGACTTACCTGTTCTCGTCGTGGCAAGTTCGTCTCAGAATCCCTGTGAGATAGCACTTTTGATGCGACTTATTCATTCAATGGCTGATACCCTCTATGGAGCAGTTACCTGCTCGCAATTCTGTCGTCTTTCTCTTTAAACTTGAAAAATCGAGCTACGAACAGGGCAAAGGTAAAAATAAATGTTCGATATACCCAGTTTACTGTGTTCATGAAATTTTACTGCGTGTTAGGTCCTTCATTTTGTCTACTAGTCAGCCATGCTAGCGCAAGAGAAGCAGCCTTCAGTTTGCTCCTCCAAACAGTGGCAACAATGTAGTCGAGATGTTTGGTTTGGATAAAATCTTGGCGATAAGTAGTCAACAGGCTAAAATACAGCCTCCGGACAAAAAAAATATACGCTGCTTGCATCATCCCAGCAAACACATTCACAAAAAGGTCATCGACTATTACGATACTCCCTAACGCGAAATTTGTGGGCTGCTTTATACGTGTTTTCGTTTCGCGATATATTGAGGCAAAGAACTTCAAAAATACATGTAGCAGAGTCGGCAATCGTCGTATATCTAATCGGCGGATCGAGTGTGTGGGCTTTTATACATGGCTCGTGGAAGGTTCTATCGCAATGACTGCTGCCACTCGGTTTCCAGAAAGTAATAGAGAATTCGCGTCGCGCATAGAATCCGATTACAAAAAAAATCGCAAACCATGACAATCGAAACAAGAATAAACGAGACTAAACCAAGCAAACCAAGCAAGTGCGAGCGAAAGCTGACGCGAGCAGACGATAGTGCGAAACTAGCGGTCCGACTGATATACCGGATACTAGTACGCATCGAGGGGTCGGGCGGGTCCGCATAACACCATGTTCCCGCGCGCACGTCACCGAAGGAACGTGTCTCATTGGTCTCCGCTGATCAAGGCTCGCATGCAGCCTCGGCAAGCCGAGAAAAATTGGTCCAGGAGCGATCCCTCCCGCGGCAAGGAAAAGCTTCCGAGCGGCTGCTAGTGCGGTGCGCGTTTTGCCACCGGCGGCACGCCGCACGCGTTTTTATTGCCAATTATATGGACACTTCCACCGGATTTCTGCCGTCGGCGTCGCCGTCGCCGTCGCCGTGAGGTTCCGTATAGATAAAATCTTCGCCGCGCGCCGTATGCCCGAGCGGAAGCGTGCGGGGACGCACGCTGTCACGGAGAGCGAACGCACTCAATCTTCCGCGCGCAAGCAAGGAAGCGGGAAGCGAGCGCCGGAGGGAGCGGGGGGGGGGGGGGGCGCATTTCTACGCTGCCAACAACCGCGCTCGTCGCTCGCTCGCACCATCTCTTATCTCCCCACGGCTCTGACCTTTATGCGCTGTGCATTCGCCGCTCAGTTTCCGTTGAAGCGATAGACCGCACGTACCTTCGCCCGCTGCGGCGTATATATGCGCTTGCTGCCAGCGTTTTGACAGTCGTTGTCTGCAGTCATTCAGTGTGTTCTATTCATGTTTGTTTGTGCACGCTCACACCACAGTTAGTAATAGTCGGGCCACATTTTCCAACGCACGCAACACATGCAATGCTGCCCGGATCGGCAGTGCAGCGCTACAGGTGTGTCTCTTCGCACGCGCTGCCCACGGGCAGCGCTTCTCATCAACACCACCGTTTCACACGCGCCTTCTCGTGGTCATCGAGTCTCTCTTCATGTCGGTCTACTTACGCCGCAGCACACCTGCTTACTTAATCAGCTCATGTTTACTACAATTCATATTGCTACCAAAGCCGCTCACCTTACTTCGTATGACATTGCTGTGTTGCTATCGCATTCATTGCTTCCCCCTTAGGGCGAAACTGTGACATTTTTTGCTAGTGTGTTTGCGAATTTACGCCGCCACCGACGTTCGCCGCAGGAACGGGTCATTAAGAGCTGCGCTTTAAAATTTGGCTGAGCATGTCCCGAAACTCCTCAAGCGAGATTTACTATTTCAAGGCGTCGCTATAATGTAATAACGCTATACTACTACTACTACTACTACTACTACTAATAATAATAATAATAAAATAATAATACGCTATAACGTCAATAAATGGCCGCCCTCCACTCATGAGGCAACATGAAATTTTCTTTCAAAACTTTTGGATGAACCGATCTCGCGGTGATTGTGGGCGTTAATGAGGTTAGCATTCAAGCAATGTAGCGACGCACCGTATTACCACCGATGAGACGCGTTGCGTGCAAGGCGTGAGTGCAGCCAGGTTCCTCTCTCGCACTTCCCTCCGGACACGCGGAGCCAGCTGTAGACGCCACCGGCGGCACGCCGGTGGCGTCTACAGCTGTCCACGTCACGCGTGTGTGAAAGTCCACGTCACGCGTGTGTGAAAGTGAATTCAGAAACACGTTTCCAGGTATATGTGACACGGGTTTCATTCCGCTCAGCACCAGATACATTTCTAAATATTTTGTCATTGAAGATCGCTACAAAACCCGTGGCACACAAAGAGTGACCCAAGTTGGCGGAAAAAAGGATCACTCAATAGCTGCACACACCAAGTGGCACCTACAAAGTGACTCAAATTAGCCCAACGCTTGGTTTCGAGCACCGCTCCCTCAGCAAAGCAGCGCGATGCTTAACCCATTAGACCATAGTCTACAAAGTCCCCAATTTGGCGCAAAAGTGGTTAGAGATGTGCTTGGAATATCCGAAGAATCCTAACAGCACTAAAAAGAAAGCTAGAATTGTTTTTAGAAGTAATTGAAGGAACAAGCTAACAGTTAAGGTCAAACCCCATATTCGCGAAAATGCACGCGACAGCGACGAGCGACGGTATGAGCGACGAAACGGGCCGTTCGTGCGACGTGTCGCGTGGTCGAAATCGCGCGATCGCTCGGTTTTTCGAATTTGAAATCCGTCGCCCGTCGCCCGGAAGTGCTGTGCTCAAGTAGCCAATAGTAAAACACCGGAACGGGATGTACATCAGTGACGTATTGCCGGTTGTCTCCACGTGCTTTTCGACTCTCAGCAACGTGCACACAGCGAGCAAAAAAAGTAGTGTTTATGCACGTACATATATAAAAAAAATCCTCCAGGGCAATGATAAAATTTTTTATGTATTATAGTGCAACAAAACATCTTATTTTACACTGCATACCGCTGACAACGCGCCACATTTGGTACGAGTAGACGCCCTCATGCCAGCAACAATGGAGATCGCTCACTGAAGCAGTCGCGTGAATGGGGTTTGCCTACAGTGTACTAGAATTCTATTCTAGTACACTGTAGGTTTGCCCGTGCAAGCGACAACTCGCGCGAAGGCGATCTACGTCGCGTCGCTCGTCGCTGTCGCGTCCATTTTCGCGCATATGGGGTTTGGCCTTTAACCATGGCCGCTGGATAAAAAAAAGGTGCGGCCTGCCGCGTCGGGCGCGTTGCAATGGGAGCGAATGTGACCACGGCCGGACTCGACTCCGGCCGTGTTGTGACAGCCGTAGTTGCATTGTCGGCCGCTTGGCTGGGCCGAACGGCGCTAGTCATCGGCGATGGAACGCGCCGTCGGCTGGCACGCGCGACGGCGTTCCAAGCGCGTTCCTGGCGCATTTGCTATGACGATGCCAGACAACAGCCCCCGACGTGTGGCGCCGCGGCGGATCACACCGTTTTCGATGCACGCGGCAGGCCGCACCTTTTTTTTTTTTTATCCAGCGGCCGTGGTTAAGCTATACGGCACACAATTAGCATTCACTGCCGCACTTTATGCTATCAATCGTTACCGTTTACGCTCCTTGCTAGGTGGGAGATATGAAATGGGGTGGCTATATGCTGTCTTTATGCTATAATTCTAACTGCGTAAAGCCATAACTACTACAGCAGAACTGTTCAGAGCAAAACATATTGTTACGGTGAGATCCATTTATTAATGAAATGATGAATGAGAGAGGCCTAGTGACCCATGACATCACAGTCCGAACTCACGTCGTCGTCCTTCACTTCGAAGCATGCCCGCGTATCGTTGCAATTCCCCCTTTGCAGACGATGCCCACCGGGCGAGTCAGTTGTAGTTCCGGTGGTGAAAACGTTTAAAACGGGCGACATGGAAGACGCTGGTCTTGCTTGAGCGGCGACCAGTAGACAAGAGTCGACATATCACGTACGTGACATCACTGAGACGTGCCATGACGACAAAGGGGACGGTGTAATGGGCCAGTAACTTGTGTTATAGGCCGCGCTTTCGAAGTGGCGTCCATAGCCACACCAAATCGCCTTTCTCGTAGGATACGCGTTGATGGCGCTCGTCATAACGGGTTTTAAAGCGTTCTTGAGAGGCAAAAGTACGAAGGCTGGCGATGCGCCGGGCTTCTTCTGTGCGGCAAAGTGTTTCGGCCAGAGAAGTTTCGGCGGTTTCGGAGAACGGAAGAATAGCATGGAGAGCTGTACGAGGTTGGCGGACGTATAGGAGATAAAATGGGCTGTATCCGGTAGTATCATGTTTTGCGGTATTGTAGGCGAATGTTATGAAAGGCAACACAGTGTCCCAAGTTTTGTGAGCGGAATCAACATACATCGCAAGCATGTTGATGAGAGTTCTGTTGGTCCGTTCAGTTAAACCGTTCGTCTGCGAGTGGTGCGGGGTGGCGTGACGAAAATGAGACGTAGAAAAACGGAGGAGCTCTTGAACCACATCAGCAACAAATTGCCGGCCACAATCACTGATAATAACACGAGGGAATCCATGGCGTAATGTGACGAATGAGAGCATGAATTGTGAAACTTCCGTGGCAGTGGCTGCACGAATCGCCGCACTTTCTGCATAGCGTGTCAGGTGATCGACGCATACTATAATCCACCGGTTGCCTGTCGTTGATTGCGGCACAGGGCCGAGCAGGTCAACACCAACTACCTCAAACGGTGAAGCAGGGGGCTCGATGGGATGCAGAAGTCATGGAGGGCCGCTAGTTGGACGCTTGTAGCGTTGACACAGTTCACAACTCGCAACGTACGCTACTACACTTCGGCGCGTCTTCGGCCAGTAGAAGCGTTCTTGTGTGCGCTGAAACGCCCTGTAAAATCCCATATGTCGAGATGTAGGGTCATCGTGCATTACTTGGAACACATCACGTCGCAAGCTTGTCGGCACCACTAGAAGCAAATGGGCGCCCTTGCCAGAATAATTTCTGCTTGTAAGAGAATGTCATCCTTACAACGTAACGGCGTTGACCAGTTCGTTCGGAAGATAATAGAGGAGCCAGACTGGTGTCGCTGCGTTGCTCCGTGAGAAAGGTGGTAAGGTCAGGAAATAGAGGGTCAACAACTGCTAGGTATTCATCGAAATTGTCTGCGTCACACTCGGTCGTCGGAAGGGGAAGCCTTGCATAGACAATCAGCGTCAGCGTGATGACGACCAGCTCTTGTAACACAATTCAAAGTCATATTCTTGTAATCTTATGGCCCAACGAGCAAGACGGCCGGATGGGTCGCGTAGTCCGGTGAGCCAACATAACGAGTGATGGTCGGTGACAATTGAGAATCGGCGTCCGTAGATATACGGGCGAAACTTGTGGACAGCGAAGACGACCGCGAGACATTCTTGCTCCGTCACCGTATAGTTGCGCTCAGGTTTACTTAAACAACGACTGGCATAGGCAACCACATGTTCTATGGTGTCATGCCGTTGAACCAAGACGGCCCCGAGGCCTATACCACTGGCGTCGGTGTGAAGTTCGGTTGCAGCAGATGGGTCATAGTGGCGAAGTAAGGGCCCTGAGGTCAGTACGAACTTGAGCTGCTTAAATGATGACTCGCATTCTGCTGACCACTGAAAAGGCACGTCCTTGTTGAGTAGACATGTCAGGGGGTAAGCCAGGTCGGCAAATTTAGGCACGAAGCGACGGAAGTACGAGCACAAGCCCAAGAAACTTCGCAACTCTCGTAGTGACTGCGGTTGTTTGAAGCTGCTAACTGCAGCGACCTTTTGAGGGTCAGGCCGAACGCCGTGCTTGTCGACAAGATGACCAAGAACCAGAGTCTCACGGTTTCCGAAGTGACACTTCTTAGAATTCAAGGTGAGTGAAGCTCTCTCAAGAGATGTAAGAACGATGTCAAGACGGCGATTGTGCTCCTCAAATGTACGGCCAAAAATTACAACGTCATCAAGATAACATAGACAAATTTCCCACTTCAGTCCACGCAGAATAGTATCCATGAAGCGCTCAAACGTGGCTGGGGCGTTACACAAGCCAAACGGCATTACATTGAATTCAAACAGACCATCTGGGGTTACAAAGGCCGTTTTCTCCTTGTCATCCGAATGCATGGGAATTTGCCAATAACCGGACCTTAGATCCACGGAGGAGAAGTACGAGGCAGAATGCAAGCAGTCAATTACGTCATCAATCCTGGGAAGCGGGTATACATCCTTTTTGGTGATAGAGTTGAGACGTCGGTAATCCACACAGAATCTCCAAGAACCGTCTTTCTTCCTTACAAGGATCACAGGTGCAGCCCAAGGGCTGCATGACTCCTGAATGACCTTCTTCTTGAGCATTTCTTCCACCTGTTGAGCAATGATTTTGCGCTCTGCAGGTGAGACACGGTACGGTTTCTGCCGGATAGGATGAGCAGATCCCGTGTCAATCACGTGACGAGTACGTGACTCTGGCACATTAAATTGTTCCTCGCTCTGCGCAAAATCAAAGACTGCGGCATGCTTGGCCAGGACGTGGACCAAGGCTCGGCGCTTCTCTGACGGCAACGACTTGTTGACCATAGCCAGAAACTTGTCCTCTGTAGGGTGAGTGACAGCCACGTGGTCTACTGTTTCGTTGCTTAAAGCTGCGATACAACGACTGCTCGCATTTTGTTCGAAGAGGGCAAGCCGCATTCTACTGGGTAGCACGACAGGCTCACTAGAACAATTCAGCACCCATAATGAGGATCGCCCATCGGTAATAGAAATTGCGCAACGAGGCACGAGCACATTTTTCTTGACGCAGTTGAGGGGGACCGGCTCCACAAGGACATCAAACGTCCCAGCGTCTACAGCAGGGGTATCAACGGGCACTATCTTGATCGACTGGGGCGGCAAGCAAATATCGTCAGTGACGGCGAGGGTACCATGACAGCGCGGAGACCCCTCAGTAAAAGCGGATAACAAAATTTCACCAGCGCCGCAATCCACAGTGGCGCCGCACTCTCGTAGAAAGTCGATCCCCAAGATTACGTCGTGCGTGGAGCTAGCCAGAACAGCAAATTCCACCTTGAACACTCTGTGGCCTAAAGTTACACTCGCAACACACATCCCGACAGGGTACAGCGACTCCCCACTCACTGCACGGAATGTGGCACAGTTGTCCCAGCAAAACATCACTTTGGGTCCTAGCCGTGATTTAAAATTTAAACTCATAACCGAAACAGCTGCTCCAGTGTCTATCAAAGCCATCGTCGGAAGTCCGTCTACGAGGACGTGACCCTTGTTCTGCATCATCGAAACTGGTGGAGGCATGCGTGTGTGTTGTGACAAATGTTCGGCGACCTCACCTCCATCGGCCGCACCACCTAGTTTCCCGGCGGTGGGGAAGTGACACGGCGACCAGGCGATGGAGAACGGCGCCGGCGTGCAGTTGGGGGCGTCAAGCTTCGTACGGAGGCGGGCGAGTCGCTGCGGGTGTTCTGTCGGTAGTTGTTGCCCATGAACGTGTCACCACGGGAGTTCTGCTGGAAACTATTTCCGAAGTACGTGTCCCTTGTCCAGCGAGCACTACCGGGCCGATTGTTCCGTCGAGGAGACGCCGGCGGATTCTCGTAAAACCGTGGTTGTCCGCGACGGCTCTCAGGGCAGAATCGAGCCACGTGTCCACGGACACCGCACTGGAAGCACACAGGTGCCTCACGCAAATCACGAAACCTTCCACTAGGCTCTGTGTATTCGTGATGATCGTCCCACGATGACGCCATGGTACGTGGTTGGTTGAAGGCGTGCTGCGGGCCATCACGACGATGTAAGTCGTAGGTTGGTCGTTCCGGTGCTCGTGATCGAGGCGCATCGTCATGCCCCGTGGCATGAACGGACGCACACGTTGCGTCGTAAGGAAATAGGCATCGCTGACGCGTGGTCTTGTCGCGGCGACAGCTTCACGTCGATCAAGTTCTTCGCGTACGATTTGTCGTATCGTTGACGCGAGATCGCAGGGTGGTATAGGACCGACGTCAACACTCGCAACGGTGGTGACGTTGGCGAGTCTACCAAACTTAGGTGTAATGCGCTTAGCCTTGAGAGTCTCAAACGTGCGACAATGTTTGATTACGTCGGCGACAGACTCCAAGGTGTCCTTTCCTATGAGGAAGTTGTAGACGTCCTCGGCAATCCCTTTCAGAAGATGTCCGACCTTGTCTTCTTCTTTCATGCGAGGGTCTACAGACTTGCACAATTTCAAGATTTCTTCAATGTAAATTGTGCAAGTCTCGCCTGGCACTTGAGCACGCTGCATCAAAGTCTGCTCAGAGCGCTTCTTCTTCAAAGATGGGTCCCCAAAGCAGCTCTTTACTTCATCCACGAAGTCTTCCCATGTGGCTAGAGTTTCTTCGTGGTTTTCAAACCACACGAGCGCCGTGCCTTCTAGAAACAATGGCACGTTGGTCAGCCGGGTGTCCGAATTCCAACGGTTGTATCGACTCACCCGACTGTAGTGGTTCAGCCACTCTTCAACGTCTTCTCCGACCTTTCCGGCGAAGGTCCGTGGCGCCATGTAATGTTGCCACGTTGCGCCAGACGAAGTCAGCGCGTTGTCACCGTTAGGAACCGTGTCCATTGGAAGCGGTGGTAGTCCGGCCAGGCGGCGGCTTCGGCGTATTTTCAGATGTTGCGCTTCCGTGGTCGTTCGTCTTGGACTTCTCTTCGTTACCCAGCACCTCGACCAATACTGTTACGGAGAGATGCGTTTATTAATGAAATGATGGATGCGAGAGGCCTAGGGACCGATGATGTCACAGTGCGAACTCACGTCGTCTTCCTTCACTTTCAATCGTCCTCCCGTATCGTAGCAATATTGTAACCGCCGAACGCTGGCCGCCAACAACATCTACGTTCAAGCACTTGGCAGCGACGACCTGCGCGAGACCATCAGAGCGGTCGTTCGCGAGGAACTGCAGAAGTTCTTCCCCAAGTCGCAGCCTCAAGTGGCATCTATTCTATTCTATTTTTTTTATTCACGTTGCCTCACAGCCTCCAGCATCGGAGCATGATGTGAGGGGGGGGGGAGATTACATAGATAGGGGTAATGTCAGGAGCATAAGTAACATGAGCATGCAAAACAATGTTTATTGACTGTCAGTACCCATCACTGGAAAGTAAACACAACATTATACAATATTTAGAAAAAAATTGCCATTACTTCGGCCCTAAATCTAGTTGGATCACGGATCTTCACGATGTGCTCAGGAAGACCATTCCAGTGAATGAGGCAAAGCCGATGAATTAAATACAACGGTTCTACCAGAAATGCGTTGGAAGCCTAGAGGGTTGTTTAAACGACGTGAGGTGCGGTAAGGTTGTGCAAGAGGCAGCGTTGAATGATTGACGCTATAGACTATCTTGTGGAATAGACAGATTAGGGCGATTATTCTCCTTGATTGCAATGTAGAAAGGGAGAGCGATGATTTAATGCTTGTTACGGTTGTAGTTCCTGGAAATGAAACGTGCAGCGCGATTTTGAACCAATTCGAGGGAATTAATTAAATAAGCCTGATGAGGTGACCAAATGGGTGATGCGTATTCGAGTTGCGGACGAACAAATGTTTGATAGGCGAGCTTTCGGGTAGTGGCAGGAGTTCCATGGAGATTACGTTTTAGATATCCTAATGTGCGCGATGCTTTGGCTGTTACTTTCTGTATGTGGGTGGACCAGCAGAGGTTACTCGTGAAATGAACGCCTAGGTATTTATATGAAAGCGTGCGGGACACTAAAGTATTATTCAGTAAGTAATTGGAAGAAGAGACTGATTTTTTCCGGCTGAATGTCATGAGCTTGCATTTTTCGGTAATAAGTGACATTAGCCATGATGTGCACCAAGCGGTAATGTGATCGAGGTTACATTGAAGTGCTAGGTGATCTGAAGATGAAAGAATTTTGCGATAAATGATGCAGTCATCTGCGAACAAACGAATGGTTGATGTAATGTTAGATGGCAAGTCATTATAGTAAATGAGGAACAGCAACGGGCCCAGGACGCTACCTTGAGGTACACCAGATAGTATATCGCTAAATGGAGATGAGTGATCGTTAACAACTGTGAATTGTTTGCGAGATGACAGGAAATTCCTTATCCACGAGGTTGTTGATGAGTCTAAGTTAAGGGAAGTGATTTTAGCTATTAAACGTGAATGCGCGACACGGTCAAATGCTTTTGAGAAGTCTAAGAATATGCAGTCTGTTTGAAAGTTCTCGTCCATATTGTGTAGCAGTTCGTTAGTAAATTATAGCAGCTGAGTGTCACACGAGAAGCCTTTCCTGAACCCATGCTGGTTAGTAAAAAAGAAATTATTACTGTCTAGATGCTGCGCAACGCCTGCTACGATTATGTGTTCGAGGATCTTGCATGAAACTGACGTCAATGAAATGGGGCGATAATTACGCGCGTTTGTTTTATCACCTGATTTGAAAATGGGGATAATCTTGCCAATTTTCTAGTCGTTTGGAATTTCTCCGGTTGTTAGGGACTCACGAAAGATATAACAGAGAATATTGCTTGAATGTATGACAGTGTTTTTGAGTATTTTTGTACTAATATCATCAACACCGGCGGAGGTTGATATCTTGAGATTATTTATCAATGATGCAATGCCGGTGACACTAATTTCTATGGGGCTCATGTATTGGTAGTCTACATCTTCTAATGGTGGAATAGTGGAATGGTCTTCCTGCGTGAACACTGAAGCAAAATAGTTATTGAATACAGTAGGACATTCTTCTTGGTTAATTGGAGCACCAGTGTCATTTAACAAGGAAATAAGAGCCGGAGTGTTAGCGGGCGATATCGTTTTCCAGAATTTTTTGGGGTTGTGCGTCATAAGCGATTGAAGGTCGTGGGAATAATATTTAAACTTGGCTTTACGGATGGCACTGCAATATTCTTTATCGGCGATTGTATGTTTCTGCCATGAAGCCGGTATGCCCAGGCACTCAGCTGCTTTGAACAGTCGCTTTTTCTTGTTTTTTAGTGCACGCAACATCCGATTAAACCATGGTTTAGACGCATTCATGCGAAAGGAGCGTAATGGTATATGAGAGTGGATTAATTCCAGTAACTGTGTTTGAACAAAAGCCAGTTGTCATTGACCGAACGCTGAAAAAAACGTCGGAAGGTATGTGTCACAAAAATTTTGCAAGCCAAGATTAATAGCATTGTAGTCAGCACGGTTATAATCAAAAATACGTTCAAGTGTTAGTGCACGTGTGCATGAAGAAATGTAAATCGCCTACATCGTCAAAGAGGAAGTTCAACGCTCATTTGGAGTTACCGATGTGCAGCCGCAATCGCCGCAGCCCCAGCCGGAAGCGATGACCTACGCCGCCGTCGCCCGTCGTCAAGGCCCCCCTCCGCGCTCGCGCCAGGGCCCCGTAACGCCGCAGTTCCGTCGTCCACCGCCGCCGCCACCAGCACGCCCGCCCGTCGCCCAGCGTAGCTACCCAAGAAAGACGGACATTTGGCGCGCCCCCGACCACCGCCCACTCTGCTATCACTGCGGGGAAGCTGGTCATGTCTACCGCCGATGCCCATACCACGAGATGGGCCTACGAGGGTTCGCCGTCAACGCGCCACGTCCACAGCTTGGGGAGCGGCCACGTGACATCGCCGACTACCTCGACGGAGCCCAGTGGCAACCACGACGACCCTCACGCTCGCCGTCACCAGGACGTTACCTGTCGCCGCAGCGCCTACCATACACTGGCCCGACCCGGGGCCGGTCCGTGAGCCCCTATCCGGGAACTAAAGGCAGCAACCGATGGAGGTGCGGTTGCTGTACGACGCAATTCCGAAGATCCTCCGCCGCCGACGAAGAAAATTCGCGAATCATCACGACGAATTATCAGTACGCCGCCTGGCAAGAGCCTTGACGACAACACTTCGCCGCCGAAAGAAGACCTGCCGACGCGACGTAGCAGCAGCAGAGCAAGCCGACGCAGCCGTGATACCACGCCACGAATTAACCGCAACGCCAGACGCCGGTCTACCGATCTAGACGTGCTCATCGATGGTCATAAGGTCACCGCTCTCGTCGACACTGGAGCCGACTATTCCGTCGTCAGCGGCCAGTTCGCCGCCAAGTTGAAGAAGGTGAAAACACCCTGGCAAGGACCCGATATCCGGACAGCGGGAGGCCACCTAATAACGCCGACTGGAATCTGCACAGCGCCAGTCACGGTAAACAACCGCACTTACCGGCGAGCTTCGTAATCCTGCAGCACTGCTCCAGGGATGTCATCCTAGGCATGGACTTTCTAAATCAACACGGTGCAGTCATCGACTTAAGGTCCAAGTCGATAACGCTTTCAACGCACAACGCGATACCACCGGATACAAGCATAAGTTACCATGCCTTGAATGTGCTTGAAGAACAAGTCACCGTTCCGCCTCGTTCCAGCGTAATTATTTCCGTCGGTACCGAAGTGCCCGCAGACATGGAAGGCGTCATCGAGGGCGGTCATCACTTACTGCTCGACCATGAAATTTGTGTCGCTAGAGGCATAGCTGAGCCACGTGCAGGGAAACCAAGCTCACGAACTTCAGCCCCGAATACAAGCACATTAACAAAGGCACCACGGTCGCCTACATCGACGAAATAGTACAAGCCAGCAGTGCTTTCCGCCTTTGCGGATTCCAGTGCACCTGCAACGATGACTATAGTATCTGAAACAACTTTCGACGTCAACCAGAACCTTCGCAGGCATAAGAAAGAACAGCTAAAAGATCTGCTCCTGCAATACAAGGACTGCTTCTCGTCGTCGTCAAAAGTTCGACAAACCCCTGTCGCCAAGCACCGCATTATAACCGACGAATATGTCCGCCCAATCCGTCAGAGCCCGTACCGAGTTTCGGCGCGCGAACGCGAGGCCATAAGGCAACAAGTCGACGAAATGCTATTCGACGATATCATCCAGCCGTCCAAGAGTCCGTGGGGCGTCCGCCGTGGTGTTATTGAAAAAGAAGGATGGAACCCTACGTTTCTGCGTCGATTATCGTCGCCTCAACAAAATCACGAAGAAGGACGTATACCCCCTCCCACGGATTGACGACGCCTTGGATCGACTCTACAACGCAAAGTATTTTTCGTCGATGGACCTCAAAACCGGATACTGGCAAATCGAAGTCGACGAGAGGGACCGGGAGAAGACTGCGTTTATAACACCAGACGGACTGTTCGAGTTCAAGGTCATGCCGTTTGGTCTTTGCTCGGCACCTGCGACTTTCCAACGCGTCATGGATACAGTACTAGCAGGCTTGAAGTGGCAGACTTGCCTCGGTCTATTTGGACGACGTCGTTGTGTTTGCCTCAAGCTTCGAAGAACACCTGCGGCGCCTTGAAACAGTTCTTCAAGCAATCAAAACCTCCGGACTCACGTTAAAGCCAGAAATGTGCCGCTTCGCATATGAGGAGCTCTTCTTTTTGGGCCACGTCATCAACAAGTCTGGAGTGCACCCCGACCCTCAGAAACCTGCGGCCATCTCCAACTTTCCTCCGCCCGCTGACAAGAAAGCAGTGCGTAGATTTCATGGACTGTGCGCCTATTACAGGCGCTTCGTCAAGAATTTTTCACGGATCGCTGAGCCACTTACGTGTCTCACGAAGGCCGACGTCGAGTTAAAGTGGGAGACTCCGCAAGTCGAAGCATTTGAAGAACTCAAGCGACGCCTGCAATCGCCGCCAATACTTGCGCATTTCGACGAAAACGCCGATACCGAAGTCCACACCGACGCAAGCAGCGTAGGACTCGGCGCCGTGCTTGTGCAGAGGACTGACGGACTAGAAAGGGTTGTAAGTTACGCTAGCCGGTCGCTATCGAAGGCGGAAGCAATTATTCCACAACAGAAAAGGAGTGCCTCGCCATCATCTGCGCTACATCAAAGTTTCGCCCCTACCTCTATGGCAGGCCCTTTAAAGTTGTGAGTGACCACGACGCCTTGTGTTGGCTAGCTAACTTGAAGGATACTTCAGGTCGCCTCGCACGATGGAGTCTGAGACTTCAAGCATTCGACATCACCGTCGTTTACAAGTCCGGGCGAAAGCACTCTGACGCCGACTGCTTGTCTCGCGCCCCCATCGAACCGCCGCCACAAGACGACCAGGGTGACGACACTTTCTTGGGACCCATCAGTGCCGACGAATTCGCCGAACAACAGCGAGCCGACCCGGAACTAAGGAGCCTTGTAGACTACCTGGAAGGCAAGACCGTCATTGTGCGGAAGGTGTTCAGGCGAGGATTGGCGTCGTTTTTCTTGCAAAACGACATTCTCGTAAAGAAGAATTCTCGCCACTCCGAGCCAACTACCTCCTCGTGGTACCCTCAGCATTGCATCCAGAGGTTCTGCAAGCTCTCCATGACGACCCAACGGCTGGACACCTTGGTTTTTCCCGCACGCTCGCGAAGATACAAGAAAAATACTACTGGCCTCGCCTCTCTACCGACGTCGCCCATTACGTAAGGACATGCCGAGACTGTCAGCGACAGAAAACACCGCCGACAAGGCCAGCCGGACTTCTACAGCCGATAAGCCACCTCGCCAACCGTTCCAGCAGATCGGGATGGACTTACTGGGGCCTTTTGCGACGTCGACGTCCGGGAATAAATGGATCGTCGTAGCTACGGACTACCTCACCCGCTACGCCGAAACAAAAGCCTTGCCCGAAGGCAGTGCTGCCGAGGTAGCCCGATTCTTCGTTGAGAACATCCTCCTGCGTCACGGTGCCCCAGAAGTCCTCATCACCGACAGAGGCACGGCCTTTACGGCAGAACTAACTCAAGCCATCCTGCGATACAGCCAGACAAGCCATCGCCGGACCACCACCTACCACCCGCAGACGAGTGGCCTCACCGAGCGCCTAATAAGACCATCGCCGACATGCTGGCAATGTACGTCGACGTCGAACACAAGACGTGGGATGCCATCCTTCCGTACGTGACCTTCGCATACAACACGGCCGTGCAAGATACGACGCACATGGCGCCGTTCAACTTGGTCTACGGAAGGAACCCGGCAACGACGCTTGACGCCATGCTACCGGACGTCACCGACGAAGAAAATCTCGAAGTTGCCACTTACTTGCTGCGTGCCGAAGAAGGTCGACAGCTCGCCCGCCTGCGCATCAAGAACCAACAGAGAACCGACAACTGACACTACAATCTTCAACGACGCTACGTCGAGTACCAGCCCGGAGACCGTGTTTGGGTCTGGACTCCGATACGCCGACGAGGACTTAGCGAGAAACTCTTACGTCGCTATTTCGGACCATATAAGATCGTCCGACGTATTGGCGCACTGGACTATGAGGTCGCGCCAGACGGTATTTCGCAATCACAGCGTCGCCGCGCACGACCTGAAGTCATCCACGTGGTGCGTCTTAAGCATTTCTACGCACGCTGACGAACTTGGGTCCTTTGTTGCTTTGTTATTTTTGTCCCTTTTTGTACGCGTGGTTTTGTTTTCGCTTTCGTGTTTGTAGCATCGGGACGATGCTTTTTATGTGAGGGGTGGCGAGGGCCTGCTGCTGGCCGAAACGTAATTAAGGCTCGAGAACCATTAATAACGCACTTTATTAGAAGGCATGGCGCCTCGAAGAAACGCGACTAGACGCGACGAAAGTCAACGCGCGCACATCCACTCTCGCGCACACTTCTCACACTAGGCTCGGCCGGCTTGGCTTCAGGGCTGGCTGTGTGCTGAGGCTGGTAGGTGGCGCTACTAGTCAGACCGCTTACATCCGGCCCCTCTTTGTTTGACCAAGTCCCTTTGGTCTAGGAAAAGGCACTGCTTGATGTCTTCACAGCGAGAATAGTCGAAGCACTCGGGTGGACGTCCTGGGAGTGGCGATCGCTGTAGGTCTGCTGAGCTGTGGTGGGTCATGAAAGAAGTTTTTGCTTGATCTTCTTAACGCATACGAACAGTCATCTTATTTAGGGGCACATAGTTGGCACAAAGGCACTTCTTACTGCCTCTGCTAACAACTACTGCGGGGAATGCCCAAGGTCCTAAGGCTGGAAGAATAATGCCTTGGCGAAGGGGTGTGCTTGTCTGGGCCTCAAGAAAACGACGGTCTGCAGCTGAGTACCGGTAGGGAGATCGACTGTATGGCACGGCGTCAGGCGGCACGGCGTCAGTTTGAGTGGACACGGCAGCATCGCCGTGACAATGTCGCCTGACGTGCCTCTGTTCATGCAGGTTTTCTGCGCATGCCTAAGCTTCATCACTGGGGGTGCAGCAAAATCTTTCGACCCTGGACGCCCTAAGCTTCGCTACGATACCGGCCTACCACGTCACTTCTGTGTGGGCGGTGTTTCAGGCCAGTTCGCTGAGGGCACCAGCACCCTGGAGCATCGACACGTGGATGGCCTTTTTCACTTTCCATCTGGGGGCACGATGACGTCACGACGCATGCTCACAAGGGATCATCTGCATGCTATAAATGCATGTCCATCGCCTACCGGCTTCAGTGGACACGGCAGCATCGCCGTGACAATGTCGCCTGACGTGCCTCTGTTCATGCAGGTTGGTGACCATAAAAATGGCTTCCATAGTAATGTTCTTGGTCTTATAGTGCTGCCGTGTCCACGAGTTGTCTTGACTGTATATGTGAGTGTTTTTCCATTGCGGGCTTGTTGTTGGGTCTCTCTGGGGATGTAGAGAAGAATCCAGGACCAATAACGGAAGATTGTGCAGGGAATTGCTCCAAAATCAGAAAGAAATTTTGTCTAAACTTACTGCGGTTCAGGAAAAGCAAGACTCGTTTGAAACACGATTCCTAGAAATGCAGAACCGGCTTGTCGTTATTGAAACTAAGGTTCAAAGCTTAGACGAGACTCGGAACAGACTTGCAACTCTTGAAGAAACTGTGGCCGGCCGCAGTCTCGAAACGTCTAGTCTGGTCAAACAGGTGGATGACTTGGATAATCGTTCACGACGAAATACCTTATCATTAGAGGAGTAGCAGAAGAGGAAAATGAAAAGGAAGAAACAGTCGTAAGAAAAGTAAAAGACGATATCTTTAACGCTACTCTGAAAGTGAATGTGAATTCTATTGATAGAATTCACAGATTAGGTAAGAAACTTTCTGGTAGAACTCGTCCTGTCATCTTGAGGGTGGCAGACTATAGAGATAAAATAAAAGTTCTGCAGAATTGCTCGAACTGAAGGATACTGATTACAGTATCAGCGAGGATTTCTCTAAAAGAGTACAGGGAATACGAAAAAAAGCTATGGGACTCGCAGGTGATGAAAGGAAGGCAGGAAAAAAAGGTAAAGCTTGTTTTTGATAAATTGAGGGTAAACAACACGCTGTACAGCTGGAATGAAGAGCGTGAGGAAAGGTGCAAACTGGGAAGTCATTCAGGAACAAGAGATAATTGACATATACCGGGTCGACATGTTGGCTTCAAATAATTAATGTAAACGCGAGAAGCGTACTAAACAAAACACACTCGCTTGAAGCTTTAGTTATCGATCATGAACCTGATATTGCCGTAATTACGGAAACTTGGTTACATAAAAACATACCTGATAGCGAAATCACCCCACCTGGTTACACGTTGGTTTAGAAGGGATCGAGAGGGGAGAGGTGGAGGCGTGGCTCTTCTCGTCAAGCGAAACATCGTTTTCTCCCCTTTAGAAGTACCGGGTGATGTTGAAGCAGTGTGGATTAAAACTAAACTGAACAATCGAACTGTATTCGTCGGAGGGGTATACAGAGCTCCGAACTCTCCTGAAGAACATATCTTGCAACTTAGACAATTCGTGGAAGCGTACATGAAAGAACAAGACAGCATACTATTACTAGGTGATTTTAATCTTCCAGCTATTGATTGGGATTCATATGTAGCCGGAGACACAGATGTCACTTCTTCTGAGGTATTTTGGATTTAGCATTTTCATACAATTTAACTCAGATAGTTAAGGAATTTACTAGGGTGTGTGCAACAAGCTCTTCTGTACTTGATCTTATTTTAATTTCCAATGTTTTGACAACGTATGTGAATGATTGTCTTGTTGAAGAAGGTTTATCCGACCATAAAATGGTTATTCTGTCCTTGAACATGTCCTCGTACCCCATGCAACAGGAATCAAGCATCCATTACCTAAACTTTCAAGCTGCTGATGATGTTAGTATTTTGGATTATCTGAAAGATCGTTTGATAACTTCATGTCTATTTATGAATCAAATGGTGGTACTGACGATCTGTGGGACTTTTTTTCCAAGATTACGATGCATTGTATTACGCGATTTATTCCTAAGAGCTTTAAAAAGTGCAAAAGAAAGAACCCGTGGATTACAAGGGAAATACTTCATGTCAAACGGAGGATGAAAAGGAAAAGGAAAGCTTGTTCACGAGATCCAAGTGTACACACAAGACTTCACTTTATAACATGAAGCTTAACTTAAATCGTCTAGTCAAGGAAGCAAGGAGAGATTCTTTATGTTACACTGAAAAACTTCCTTCAGGAAGCACCTAGTAAATTTTGGAGATACGTAAACCCTACAAAGAAACAACATAAAGCAGATGATGAAAGAACTACCCAGGAACGTATAGAGCATTTCAATTCCTTCTTTTCCTCCGTTTTCACCAAAGATGATGCTACACTTCCATCCTTTACTGACACTTCCGATCGCCCTCCAGCGTCCGACCTTCTATCAACGAGGAAGGAGTGCTGAACCTTCTCTGCGCATAAATACAAAGAAATCCCCTGGCCCCGACAGCATACCGAATGAGTTCCTATATAGATATGCTCAGTGGGTCGTTAAATATCTCACCATAATCTTTCAATCATCACTTACCCAGGAACAGTTCCTATGGCCTGGAAACAAGCTAAATTAATTCCTGTCCACAAAAGTGGGAGCACATCAGGCGTAGGTAACTACCGGCCCATCTCTCTTACGAGCACCTGCTCCAAAACTACTTGAACATATAATCAGTAAACATCTCTCAAATTATTTGGAAACTAACAATTACTAGCACCAGTGCAACATGGTTTTCGTAAAGGGTTGTCTACAATAACTCAACTCGTTCAGACAGTCCACGATCTTCTCTAACGATAATAGCCGAGGACAGACTGAACAAATTTTTTTAGACTTCGCCAAAGCGTTTGACAAAGTCTCGCATCCTAAACTCTTGCTAAAAATAAATGAAATATTTAGAAATCCAAACATCACTAAGTGGTTTAGATCCTACCTCCACTCTCGTGAGCAGTATGTCGAAATAAATAAAATTAAATCCACGTCCAAAGCAGTTTTGTCTGGAGTACCTCAAGGCAGTGTTTTGGGGCCTCTTTATTTCTTATCTTTATTAATGATTTGCCTACTGATATAACCGTCCCGCTAAGATTGTTTGCAGACGACTGCGTAATATATAAAAGGATTGAATCTTTAAATGACCAGTTAGACCTCAACACCAATTTAAATAAAATTCTACAATGGTGTAATGAATGGCAAATGTCACTGAACCCAGTAAAATCAGTTTGTATGACTATAACGCGGAAAAAGACGCCCCTGATGCATAAATACAGTATCGGTCCCCATGAAACTAACAAGAGTAACAGAATATAAATATTAGGATTAATATTTACTTCAGACTTGAGGTGGAACATTCACATCAATGAAGTTGTAGAAGAGCAAATAAAGTTCTTGGGGCCTCAGGCGAAGATTGTATAGCGCAACTCCTGAAGTGAAAAACCTGGCGTATAAGATATTAATACGGCCAATCATTGAATATGCTAGAATAGTATGGGACCCACACACTGCTACTAACCGTCATAAATTGGAAGAGTTCAACGACTGGCTTCTAGATTTCATATTTAATAAATATCAGCGCATGCACTCTCCTACTGAACTATGCAGTCGTGCAAACCTTCCGCGTTAGATTTAAGGACGAAGTTTGACCGATTAAAATTTTTGTTTTTAATTATTCATAACCAGGTTAAAATAAATTTATCTGAATACTGCATAATTTCACCGGATCAACGCTTCAGACACAGGCACAGCTTATACATACAGCCGCCAGTTACACGAAATGATACATTCAAGTACAGCTTTTTTCCCAGGGTGATTAAGGAATGGAATGAATTACCAAATTCAGTTGTCACATCTGCCTCCGTCAGTGATTAAGTGCTGGTTTAGAGAATGTCATCTTCTCTGGTATGAATGCGTCTTAGCATGTATTTTTGTTTCTGGTGCGCATAAAACAATGTATTTTGGTCATTGTTCACTGCATGTCACTTTTTGTAGATATTGCCATTATACTGCCTTGTATATTTTTGTTTTGCTCGAGATGGAACAGAATTTTGTATCTTTTCTTCTATTTTTTTCCACTCCTGTAAACGCCCTTAATTGGGTTGACAGTATAAATAAACACAACAACAACAACAACAAGAAGGTCAATTGCATGTTCGACACCTTCGTACAAGCCCAAGTCATCCTCTCCATGAGCGAATACTTCAGCGTGTTTTGACAAAAATGCTCGTAAGTTCCTGTTGTTGAGGCACTGGCAAGTGGCTACCTAGCTGCACAGCAGGCAGGGATGGGTCAATGTGAACCTCAATTGTCGAGGAAGCAGCTCGGTTGGACGTAGAAGAGAGGCTGTAGGTGCTTGAAACATCATTGTGGCAAGATAGTGCCAACCACGGGGCCTCGTCTGGTCCTGTAGTGGCGACTGCTGTAGGCCTGCTGAGCTATGTGGTCCAGGTACACAGTGACCGAAAGATTATCTTGGATCATAACAGCATTCGCCATCCGTGGCAGCAGTCGGTCATGGCATGGCACACTTGTGGCTGTTGGAGAATGGCGGATTTCAGTTGGTAGGGGCGGCTGAAACCAACTGTGCTTGGCTTGAGGAAAACAGTCTTCACCCAATATAAGTGGCACAGCATTATTATTGAGGGCGGCTGCTTCGACCAACCCGGTGATACGTCCAACAGAAATCTTCAAACAGATGGCACCAGCTGGAGTAACTGAGGTTCCTCCAACGACGACCAGAGGAGGTCTAGTCCAGGGCAGGAGGGGCAAGGAGCTGACCAGGCGACGTGTGAAAAAGTGTCACTTTAGATCCACTGTCTGGAAATGCATCTACTTGGCCAATCCCAGCAATTGTGGCGTCGACAGAGCGAACAACACTGAACCAGAGATCATCAAGGGTTCTCGGAAG